>NW_026558057.1:0-46340 GCF_026930045.1 Uloborus diversus | reverse complement strand
GTTACTCGTAAAGAGGAAATTAACATACTTTTCCAAATTTGGTGGTGAAGATATACTTATTACATTTTAAAATTTTGATACCAATCAAACTATCGAAAACTAAACTTAGCTGCGCTAGTGTTGCTTTTGAGTTATATTGACAATTTATTTCGTTCTAGGGTTCGATTTTGACTGTTTTCAGAAAATTGATTCTTGAAGCTAAAGCTACCTCATACAGGGTGTCCAGCAAAGGACTCCCTGATTTCAAAATTAGATATCTCGAAAACAAAGGACGATATTGAAACAAAATAAACGGTATGTTTATTGTAAAACCCATAAAAATCATATACAGGAACTCGGAAATTAATTTGAAAAATTGCCAACAGTTGGCACTGCTTAATGTAATTGCAATAGAAGTCTCATAAATAGTGCTGCGAAGAGGTTAGTTGTTTCAGCAGTAGTTTAGTCTCTCAAAAATGCTTGCATCTACGCTACAAATTATCGTCCAACCTCTTCGCAGTACTATTTATGGAGACTTTTATTGCAATTACAGCGTGCAGTGCCACCTGTTGGCAATTTTTCAAATTAATTTCCGAGTTCCTGTCTATGATTTTAATGGGTTTTACAATAAACATACCGTTCATTTTGTTTCAATATCGTCCTTTGTTTTCGAGATATTTAATTTTGAAACCAGGGAGTCCTTTGCTGGACACCCTGTATGAGGCAGAGAAGCAAAAGAGATGTAATGGCAAAATTAAAAATTTGGAGATAACCAGTACGAATGTTAGGTGAACCTCTCCTCTGTCTTAGGGCAAGAAATAGTACCAGTACTCCTGGTAGGTTCTATTATACAGCATGATTCAGGAAAAATTTTCGATGAAAGTCTACCTAGGACCTTATCTTTAAACGCGTTTTGCTCGTAACTTGAAAATACGCACATTAATCCCTTTGCTTCTCACTGCCTCATATATAATGTCAACTCATTTTTCACATTAGTTTCCAAAAATTTTAAAATAAACTGCTGCATATTGTTGCTGAAAATGTTGACCATACTCTTTTGATTTTAGTCAAACAAAATGTTCCAAATTTGTTTTACCAAATTTTCACTTTTAGATTTTCTGAATTTTGCTTTTTTGGAAGCTTAGCAAATCTGCGTAATAATGGGCTAAATATTGTGTTCAAAATCATAAAATCTGGAGAGAAAAAAATGGGAGTAGTAGTAAATGATAAAAGAAATAAAGATACCATTATTCTTTCTGTGTTCCCCTTTAAATGCACTCTCATCTAAAAGCAATTCTTAGAACTTTAAAACCCAAAATGTTTCTCATTTCATTCCATCTTCTTTTGCATTTTGAAGGAAAGTATGAAAATGATATTCCGAAATAGAAATTTGCCCCATTTTTACGAGCCGGGCTCTCTCCCATAGAGCTTTGCTTCCTTTTCCTGCCTTCCTTTTATCAGCATTAAATCACTGAAAGGGAAGGAGCTAGCCTTCATAAAATATCTTATACATTCGGTTGCACAGCACCATGCAGACTGGCTGGTAGAATAGTTCGAAAAGAGAGAATATGTGAAAATATTTTTATGACGGAATTTCTGAAATGATTGCTTTATGTTATGCGTAGACAAGCTATATATATATATATATATATATATATATATATATATATATATATATATATATATATATATATATATATATATATATATATATATATATATATATATATATATATATAAATATTTGTGGGGTTCGGAGACGAGTCTGAAAAAAGAAATGGTAGTTCGTTTGTTTGGCTTGGAAATAAAATTTTCTCTTACGTTTTGGGATTTCAAAAAAAGGAATCAGATTTGCCGGGAAGGAAATATTTTGAAATTGTTTTCTAGACTGGTTCGCATCCTTTGGGAATGCTACAGTTTTCAGAGTTTTGGGCTTGGTTGAAGTGATAATAGTGTGGAAAGCGTCTTTTAGTTGCAATGACGGTAATTTCTTTTGTATGGGTGATGTTGTAACTCGCGTGGTTTTGTTTTGAACATTGGGAATTGTTTATTCTTTTGTGTTTGGTTTTAGTTTAAGTTTTTATTTATTTAGTTCGAGGGTTTTCTGAAAGGTCGGTTTGATTTGAAGCATGGTGCTGTTGGACGCATATTTTGCGTAATTTCGGATCCGGGGACCCAGAAAACCCACACGGACTGAACCCGAAAAAATTCCGGGAAAATGGCTAATTTTTATTTAGTAGTAAGGATTTTACGCTTTAATAACCAAGAGTCAATCTAAACGAATAAAAAGGATTTTTTCTCTTTATCAGCTATTCAAATACACCAACTTAGTAAGGTTAGAATCAAGATTACGAACAAAGGTTATCATAAATGTTATGGTACTGTTCCTAAAGATATTAAATGCTAAATAACTATCGTCATCAAATTATTTTTTCTAATAAATCCTTCTTAGCATTTCAGCAACAATGGGTAATGAAAATATGTGCACGCTCCTGCGAACAACTTTTAAAGTAACTGGTACGTCAATTCAGGAGTAGTTAAAACTTGACAACAGTTTTTGGTGCATGGGATTAAAAAAAAAAACCTTTACCAGGTTTTTATTACTGTGGTTACGAACGATTGATCCATTTTAAAAATGGTTACATCATAGGCTTTAGAGCATCAGGCTGGTCGAACAGAAGTATCAGCAAGCATATTTGTCGGAGTTATATTATTGTTGCGCGTTTTTTTTTTTTTTTTTTTTTTTTTTTTTTAAATAGTGGATCAGAAAGTCCAAATTCTGCCTCCGCAATTCAGAACGTCTCTCTCAAAGCCAAAGATTCAAGAGCAGATCAAGCAATCAGGATAGCATCCTGAACTACAGCAATAGCGTTGCTATCATGTATTCAAGGCCATTTGCAGTATATAGATAAATTTGAGCCTCATGTTTCGACGTCAATCAACATTAGCAGTGTTTTGTATATTGTTGTCAATCTCAAGTATACTGGATCATGCTTGAGTCCCGGAGTGTGACCTTCTGCGACGACTCCGGCTTATCTCCCAATGCGGATGACCACTGCATACGTTTGTGGAGGCAGACAATTCAATTGACTAAAAGTGTAATTTTTGCTGAAGGGGTACGCTTGATTATAAATGGTGTGAAGAGTGTGGGGGGGGGGGGGAGATTTGCTTCGACGGCCGTCAGTCGATCATTTAGTCATCCTCGAAGGTATTCTGAAGGCTGGCAAGCACGTGGATGACATTTTGCGACAGGTTCCTCCACATGTTTTCACCCAAGTGTCATTTATGAGCAATTCAACACTTGGCCATATCCTGCTTCTCCAAGGTGTCTACAAGTATATATTGTCCTCCTATGGCTTCTCAAATCATTAGATCTTGTTCCAGTACAGCATGTTTGGGATATCTTGTTAAGATTTCAAGCTCGTACATTAAGATATCACCACGCAAGTTTCAGACATCCTTGTGATGTCTGGACCATGTACAACGTTCACTATAGAGCAGGGAACGGCAGGGCGGCCTGTTATGCAGATCGAAAGTTTTATTTATTTATTTATTTTTTTGAGCAATCACATTGCTTATTGTTCTAATTTGACAGTTTTTGGCGTCCTATGATTTTATCCCCCCCCCCCCTGCCATCCTCTGCAGCACCATCGTCGACCGGTCCCTGTTCTTCTAGCGGAAACCGTGTCCAGGTTGCGTCTATATCCTACACGGACACGCATACATACACACACCTACACACACACACACATACACACACGCCTACCTACACTACACACACACACACTCGTGATTGCGAAAAACATAATTTGAATTCATGATGGCAAAATTCAAATTATTATTTTTTCTTTTTTAAATTTTTAATCTGAACCTTACAACTGTGCGGGATTCTTATTAAACTACTTGATCAGTTAGTACGTTTCCACCTGACAGCAACATCACTCAAATAGACTTCATGCCCCACAAAATTTCATTTTTTCCTCTGTTATTATTATTATTTGCTCTGGAGTTTTAATTTCAGTTGCCGATTTCAACTTTCATCATCGTGACTCATTTTTTTTTTCTGGGTTTATTTATTTTTACCTTGTATAGGACAAGTAACTTTCTTTTATTGGTTCAATCTATTAACCGAATCGCCCCTCTCCTCTTCCGGATCCGTGTTGAATCATACATTCCAAAACACAAATGTGTCAGTAAAATTTAACTTCTAGTGTTAAAACTTAAAAAGTTTGATTCTGTGTTATAAGCGAAAGAAAGCGGAAGAACTTACCCCCTTTTTTTTTTCAAAATTTGCAGGATTCAGAAGAATTTTAGTTTCATGGTCGTTTAAAATTCCATTACGGGAATCACGTGATCACTCTTCTACCCCTCTTCCTGGTAAGCATACAGAAATTTATTCTCAGGCCCCACATTAAAAGTCGACGACTTTACTCCCCTCCGAAGTTTAGCTTCTTCCCTTCCACATTTCGGATAGAAGTCATTTAATCAACCGTGGAGGAGCTTGAAAAGTTTAGGTTGTCCAATATTATCTATCGATTGATTCGGCTATTTCCTTCTGTTGGGAATGGATGAGTGTTCCATCTATTTTGCCGTCAGGAAAGGCGCGAGATTGAGCGATGCACAAAGGCCTTATTTCTCATTCGGACCATTGCCTTAGGTTCTGGAAAGCGATTGGTTGGGTTCTGTTGATGGGGGATGGCTGAAGTGCGGGCAATATGAATGCGTGAGAATAAATGAAAGCAGATTTGTCCCTCATTTTAATTATTTTCGTAATAACGCATAGTTGAGCTATGTCCTACTTAGAGCGGTGCGGTACTTTCCATTTTTCTTTTGTTTATTAGAAAGAACGTAGTAGAAAACGGAAGATGTAAACACAATTAATTGTGCATTTTTTTCTAGTACCTTCTGTGATTAGGGATGAGTTTTTTTTCCTTTATCTACCTCTCACAAATTATGTTTTGCTTTTTTGAGATGAAAGAGAACAAATATGCAACAAGGAATTATAATTGTTTTTTTTTCCTGGAAAATTGCAATATTTAACGATGCCCTAAATGTGGTATGCCTCTGATAACAAGACACACGCGTTTGAAGGAGTTCATTTCTTCTTGGGAAGAAAGAGGGAGAGTTTTTGTATTGGCAGAGGGCAGATAACCATTGTAATGCGTCGTTATTATCGAAGCAAACCCGATTTTCTCTTATTTTTAGAATTCAAATCGTTTGTTCATCAAAGTCCAAGTTATCAGAGCCAAATTGCTGCTATATTTATTATTTAATGCCTTACAAGTTAAGGAAAGAATGATTTGTTTCAGGCAGGGTTCGCAAGGTTTTGGACACTACGGTAAAAACCCTGGTTTTTACCGTCCTGTCCAAAACCCTTATGTCCAAAACTGTCCGAAAGTGTCCAAAACTATAATTTAAGAAAAATTGTATTTGTGACAAATAAACAAAACAGAATAAAATGTATCAAAGTAATGTTTTATATTGAACATTTATTCAATGTGAGCATTCAACTTATTTATGCAGCTGATTTTAATCTAGTTACATAGAGTTTGAATTCTTGATTGAAATTTAAATTTGTATGGATGAATTTATATTTATTTATTTTTGATAGTTGTAATTTCGATAATGTTTATGCATGCGTCGAAAATGAAAGCAGGGTTGGCAAAGTTTTTACCCTCCTGCTCAAAACCCTTGTGTCCGAAAGTGTTCAAAACTATTTTTTGAAAAACTATATTTTGTGAGAAAATATCAAAAACAGAACAAAATGTATTAAAGTTATATATATATATATATATTTTTTTTTTGACAGTTTAATATATTTATTCAATGTTTTAAAGATATTTTTGAATGAATATTTTGTAGAAAAATATTATCAAATATTCATTAATTAAACCTCATTAATATCTATATTCATGCATATTAAGAATATTGCAGTAAATAGGAATCGATTAGATTACACCCCTTTAGCTTTAGCATACTTTTGGACAGTTTAGGACAGTTTCGGACAGTTTTAGACAGTTTCAAACGGTAAAGACTACCTGTCCTGTCCTAAACCAGTTTTGGGCAGTCCAAAACTCAACCCTGCTGGTTAGAGGGTATACTGTATAAATTTGAGAACAAAAGAGAGAGATGTGTGTACTGTGCAAATAAATTAGCTCTTTTTAGTTTTATTGCTGTGTTGAGGGTGAGAGCAGTAGGGGTTGGCAGGAGTGGCTCTCGCCAGAGGCGCAGCAGTCAGGGGGGGGGGGCGGCATTTCGACTGATTAATTTTTTTTTTTTGTTGATCAAATAGTTTGAAAAAGGTTTTAAAAAAATTTGAAAAAAACTTGCAAGAAACTAAGAAAATGAGCTAGAAGGCGGATACACATACATAACATCTACTGAGAAGGAACATTGGGCATCATTGGAAACAATTCTAAAAAAAATAAGAAAAAAAAAATTACAATTCTGTCTCTTGTTTGTCGAATCAATTAATAAAAAAAAAAGAAAATTTTGAGGTCACAATGACCTCCGGTGTCTTCCCATGTGGGCTACCGTGGGGGGGGGGGGAGCGCAATTTCTTTAGTTCGCCAGGGGCTCTTGACATAGTTACGCTACTGAGTGAGAGATGCCGATGAACTATTTTTTCATTTACCTGTTTTTAGCTTATCTTACAGTGACTGACAAAGAAAGTGCATCACTTGAAATAATTCATTAAAAAAAAATCTCGAGAAATAAGAGAACAATTGTTTTGTAACTTTTACCACATAAAAGGCCTTCAGCTCACATGATGAAACTCTAGTTTAGCTGTAGCCAGTCTCTAACAGGCGACCATTTCATTGAAAATGGTACCGAGAACCAATTCTTAGTTGCCAAAAGTGGCGACCATGTGTTTCTTTATTTGTTAAGGAGCATTTCGTATATCGTGCTACGACAAAATGATTCCTATTCTGAGACGTTCAGCTCATCAGTTACCCCATGTTGGTAAATTGATTCGGAGCCAACTCCCTTAAGGTTATTTATTTTTTGCGCTGCATATATACTTAAAAAAATGGCTACCAAAAGTCAAAAGTGATTGCCACTTTTTGTGGCTATGGTAGCCAATGGCTACTACTATGAATCCCTAGTCTTGTCATGTAGAGCTTTATAGCTGACATGTTTCAATAAAAATTTAATTACCCATGCCTTTAAAGGACCAGCAACAAATTGAGGAAATCAAAAAGGTTTTCTAATTATCAAGCATCGTAAATATTTGGGAGTAGGTGTAAATTTCAGCAATTAGTTTACTTACTATGTGTAATAATTTTATTTATTTTCGTGAAAATATCTCTTACATTTCCGAAGATATTTTTGAAAGAAAGACCTATATCATCGTGAATACATGACACACTTTCACGAAAATGTATGAAGTTATTGCATGTTGTAAGTAATCTAATTGCTAGATTTTATAGTTTATTCTTAGCTATTTACGCCGAAGGATGATCGAAAAACATTTTTGATTTCATCAATTTGTTGCTGGTCTCCGAAATGAATGGGTTATTTAATTTCTTTAAAACATGTCAGCTAAAGCATACCTTTTATGTTACAAAAGTCACTGAACAATTACTTCTTATTTCTCAAGAAATTTTTAAAAATGAGAAATTTTGCAAGTGAAGCAGTTTTTTTGTCCGCCACTATTACATGCGAAATTCAACGACTACCACACTGCTATCATTTTCCACTTGTTTTATTTAGCGAAAAGATTCCTTTTGTTGACGGGTTTTTTTCCCTAAATTATTAGACAAGAGGATAAATTAAATAAAAAGAGTTTCAATAAAATCAAAGCGTTTTACGTTTTAAAGAAAAGTTTCATTTTTATTCTCTATTCGAAATTTATGCTTTAGATTTTGGTAAAGAATATTTTTGGAGGTTTGGGGTAGTGAAATACTAATCGATGTATTCTTCCAATATAATGCTTGTTTCTGGTTTAAAAATCTTTGTCTTTCGTTCTAAAAAAGATGTTCATAACATGATTCTTATTATTGGCATGATAAATTGAGTTTCAGGTATATCTTTCGCTTTATTGACTGCGGGTAATTAATGTTTGTTGGTTGATGAAGTAAAGGGCTGTAGAGTTGTATTGATAGTTAGAAATATCGACCGATCTCTTCTGGGTCAGAATACTGCTGCTCTATTGTTTTAAGGTACGGCCAGTTAAAGTTTGTCCTTTATTCTTGCACATGTTTTGTACAAAAATAAAGCAATGTTAACTGCTGCTTAAACAGATTGCGTCAATATACTGTGTCATTCAAAAATAATGGTGGAGTTTCTAGCCTATATACTTCTTTAAGTGAAAGTGGTACAAAACGAAGTTCTTTTACAGACTTAAACCATAATAAAGATGTTCTTATTATGCCTTCCTCTTGAAGCGTAAACGATATCACACCTGTTGTACTCCAACACCTTCCGTACATGTTGCAACGTAGACGCAGTCGCAGAAGCAATTGCTGCAGTTGTCCAATTTTTGAGATCGTCAAGATTAGGAGGCGAGTGAGGATATAAATACAGTATACTTTACATATCCATATCCATGCAGAAAAAATCACATGGTGTTAGTTCTGGTGACCTGGAAAGGAGGGGGGGGGGACGTCATAAGGTGCTGTCGCGTCTCTCTGGATTGCCATTTTGTCTGGAATAAAAAAAAAAAAACAAGTGGGACACATGCGATACTACTCGCTCTTTTATTCAAATTCCACCAGAGTGCTGTTTATAGGTTCCATGTTCCCAAATCGATATATTTATGAAACTCCTCCGTTCTCTTCGAAACACACTGTCCAGTTAGCTTAGACATTAACTGCACTTAAAGATCGCGTAAAACTTGGTAAAAGAGCAAGTAAGAGATATTTATTGTTGAAAGTATTAAAAATCTTGCATTTTCATGCAGTGTATTCTAATTATAGCGAATTTGCGATTGCAAGAATTATAAATATGTATTTTTTTCAGACAGAAGTGAGTCGTTGAAACTAATCTTAAATTCGTCACTTTTGGGGGATTTTTTTTTTTCTTTTTTAAACTGTGAGACAGTTGTTTTTTGAGGTTGGTATTGACAATACATGCTTTTAAGCCTGACACTAAGCTTTTATTTGCTTTTTTTAAAATCTCGTTTCATTAAATTTAATCGATGTTTTGCAAATTCCGGTAAAAACCGGCGCTAGTTGAAAATAATATTGAACTAACTAAAACTGAATCAATCGCTCTGCCATCTTCACTCCGCAAGTTTGAATATCTGAGCCAATATTTGTCATCAATGTGAGTAATTTTTTATTTGCTCATTTACGCTTAAATTACACGGTGTGTTTTCATGACAGGCGTAATGATGCAGGGGAAAATTCTCTTTAAACCTTAATGTGCCTCACTTCCACACAGATCATTAATCACTGCAATTTCCCTTCCACTTTCTTGTTCCTATATAAAAAAGGGGAAAAAAATCCTTTAAAATTAATTGAAAAGCATTTGGTATGTTTCAGATGTTTAATAGAGTTCCCCTTTGTACTTTAGTTATTTATCACTGAATATGTCAGAGTGTGAGATATTGCTTCGTGGGAGTGTGAAATAAACTGTATCAAAATATATTCTTTTTATATTTAATGACCTTCGGAAAATGTCCCTCTTTTATTGTAATTGTGATTATGTTAATGTCATTGAAAATAAATGCTGTCTCAGTAGCTAAGTGTCAGAAACTAAATGTGGACTTTTTGTCTGTTATAGATTGTTTTTGGAGATAATACAGGATTTAAAGATTAGACAATAAGTTAATTGCGTATAAATGGTTCGAAGTCTCAAGAAACTAGAAATAGCTTATTAGAAATCGATTGCAAAGTGTTTGAAATGTGATTCTTATTATTAAGCCTTTATTAAAGACCATTGAACCAATTTGTCCCCCAGTTAAAATTTTAAAAATATTCGAGTACAAATAACTTACCCCCCCCCCACCTCCCATCCATGTTATTGATACAATAAAGCTTCGAACTTCGTTATAATTACATCGTTTATTGTGACGGCTGTTATAACCAGTGGTGGTCCCATCAATTTTTCTGAGGGTATACTCCCAGTAATCCATTACGCACAATAATTCGATCATATACATTATGTGTCATAATATGAACATTTTTGAAGCTTGGGTATACGTTATACGTCTAAAAATTGTTTGAGAGTGTACGGCGTATATGGAGTAATACCTTATGGGAATACCACTGGTTATAATGTCGAAATATTTCAGCCCTTTCATTCGCCCATAAACAGTAATGATCATCGTCTTTAAAAATTACTAGGTTGTAACGTCATAAATATTCCAGGTCCTTGGATAACGTCATAACAGAGTCTCACTGTGTTAGCAAAACAATAAATAAATAAAAATAATATAAGTAAGTAAATAAATATAAATAAATTGTTTAAAAAAATACTTTTTTTTTTGAAAACAGCAAATTTTCATGATGGAAAAATTTATTATAACGTCATAAATATTTCGAGCCCTTCGATGACGCTATAATTAAAAAGGAGTTTCACATGATTAGAAAAATAAATAAATAAAATAAAGAAATACAGTCGAGCCTCCATATATCGAACTTCCACGTATCAAAATTTTCTATATATCGAAATCGCAGCAAATTTCAATGTTCATTACATAGAAAAACTGTTTCTATATATCGGAAAAATCTTTATTAATCGAAATTATTTTTCGAGATATTCGAAGTTTTTTTCCGACTGTTTATCTGATGAAAAATGAAGGTTGGGGGAGAACATTATGTTCACTAAAGGTTGCTAAGAAACTCATAAGGAATCTGAGGTTGAGGGGTGAGTATAGATAGGTCGTTGTTCCGTTCTGGAGTTCTTAAATTCCCTCGAGTTCATTTCAAATCTTAGTTGTAACCAGTAACACTGTAAAATCAGTTTCAAGTTATCCTTTTTGTCTGTTGATTATCATTCCTAGTCTTTTTAGCTTCAGTAAAATTCATTCAAGTTAAGTGGATTGATTTTTTACTTGTCTCTCGATTACATTGTCAGAACGAAAATCCGCTCATGTTGCGAATCAAGTTGAACTGCCGAAGAATGAAGATGTATGAAGGCACAAAAATGTAATTTCTGTTAATTTTTCAGTTATTAACTTTTGTTTAATCCGATGCTCGTATAAATTAGAAATTGGGTTTCATGCACGAAAATTAGCTTTAATTTTAATGTTTTGGGAGATTTTTTATGACAAAATAAGATCGTTTCTATATATCGAAATTTCTATATATCGAATTTTTTCTGGCAATTTGCTACTTCGATATACGGAGGTCCGACTGTAATAAGTTCGAAAAAAAAATATAAGCGAATTGTTTATAAAAAATATTTTTTTTTTTTTTTTTTAAACTGCAAATTTCTATATTCTACCGCAAATCTTGTGATCCTGAAAAGACTAACGATATATAGCGCCCTAAGTTCAAAACAAAAAATCCCTCTCAAAAGGCAATTTATTTTAACTACGCACAAATAGAGTTGAAAAATATTTCTTTTAAAATCGAGCATCAGCTCGTGGAAGATACTATGTTACCATGGTTGGTGGCACCGTGGCATTATCCCTGATTTTCACGTCACGTAGGCAACAGCAATAACTACTCGAGGTTGAATATTTTCAAGGTCTTTAGGGATTCTGTCAACCCCATCAAAACGCCCCACCTACGCATACATGAATTTTATTTCCCTGCGTTGCGTATTATATTAAAGGCAGAAGAGGCAGGGAGTTAGGATATTGCTGTCAGGGCCATCACTCCCTAAGAGCGAGGAAATTATTCACACTGAGATGAGGATTTTCTTCTCCCCTGTCTTGTTGGATGGGATACTGACGCTTCGGATAAATGGATAGGTGTGCCTTTTAAATCTAATGAATAAAAATGATGGAAAGTGTATGTGTGCTGGAGTTACGTTGAAATCCCCTGTGACGTAAGATATGCAAAATGTCAAAAGGTGTTTGGTTTTGTAGCGAGGTTGGGTCTGCGTAATTGAAACATGCTTTATTGTGTTTTATAATCCCCTTGCTCTAGTTTGATGGAAAGACTGGTTGGAAGTCTTTTCTTCTTTTTCTTATGTTGCGTACAATTTATTATGAGGCAGTGAGAGGCAAAGGCTTTTTAAAGTTTTGAGTAACACGCGTGCTAAGCTCTTGGTAGACTTTCATTAAAAAGTCATCCCAAATCATGTTGTATAGCGGCACCTTTACCAGGGCTACAGTACCATCTCTATCCCCAAAACATAAAAGAGTTTCTTCTACAATTTGTACTATAGTTAGGATAAACCTAACCTGGCAGCATTGCAACGGCTACGCAATTCTTAATCACAGCATTACGACGCTGCCAGGTTAGGTTTGCCCCAACTAGAGGAATCTCAATTTTTTTTTTTTCATTTTGACACTTATCCCTCTTTGCTTCTAGGTACTACATGTAGTGTTTATATTTGTAGTCTTTTAGTTTTGATTCTTAAGAGAGTTTCTTTTTTAAACAATCATGAATTGTTCTCAATTGGCCGTTTTAGTTATCCGTCAGACCTTAGATTTTTGGAGGGACTCCACCTCCTACCATCCCCTTCCAATGCTGCTCCTCCAGCGAGCATCGTCTTCAGGTTGCGTCCAATCATACACACACACAAATGATCTTTCACACGCACGCATGTCCACGTCCACACACACACTCCTGCTCACACGCACGTCCACACACACTCCTGTACACACATACACACCTACATACGCTCGCACACACACACACACACACGTGATTGCGAAAAACATATGATTTCAAAATGTCTTAATTCAAAATAATTAATCTTCTTCTTATTATTTTTAGTCACCACGAAGTTTACGTGTACGATGTGAACTTGAAGACTGAGTTCTCGCTAAGAGCTATTTCGGAACCCCGAGCAACTTTTTTATGTTTTGAGCAAACCTCGATGATGACTCATCGATTCTGGCGATCTTTAACGCAGCAGAAACGTGTTTGTATTAAACCTACCTCTGTAATAAGTTTAAAAGAGTAAACGTTTCTCACAAGCTTGTAGGTAATCGTTTATGCCAAGCTTGTAGATAGTCGTAACCGTACAAACGAGCGTTGTTTGTATGCGCTTATGAAATTCTTATTTTTTTTAAAGGTAAGTTAAATGTAAGGCTCTTTCACAAAAAAAAAAGTGAGAGAGAGAGAATCGAGCATAAACCTTTGTTTTTAAAAATGCTAACTAGTAAAACTTTAAAATAACAATTCATATTTGCCTGCATCATAAAGTCAATCAAACATTTGGATATTTTACAGCGCTGTGTGAATACGTAACAGCTTTCTTTAATGAATGTCCCTCTGCACGAGCGTAAAATGCGAGTACGCAATTTTACGAAAGCAAATTCTTAAATGCATAATCTCGCATTTATGTTATATGAGACAGTGAGAAACAAAAGAATGTAAGTGCCCCCCCCCCCCAAATAGATAAAATAAAGAAATAAACGAAGGTATCCAGTACAAATGGTAGGTGAACCTCTTCTTCTGTTTTGAGGCAAGAGATGTACGAATAGCCGTATTAGGTGCGGCATGTTTTAGAAAAAGATTTCAATGAAAGTCTATCTAGGACTGGAACTTTTAGCTTCTTTTACTCAAAACTTAAAAATGTCCGCTTACATCCCTTTGCTTTTCACTGCCTCATATGATCTTTAAATGTTGTTCAAATTGTTGCAGTTGAGATAGCCCGAAATTTAAAAAGTTATAGTTGATTTTAAAAGTATTCTAGTACAATAAATGTATAGAATTTTGGATTATTACTCTTCAATGTGAAGTCTTTGTCCGGTCTCCCCATTTCTTTTTTTTTTTGGTCTGTTATGATAAATTTTGAATAATTGTAATTGTAAATTTGTTTCAACTCGTATTTTGATCAAAATGGCTTTAAAAGAATCAAGCCTCAATGTAGTCATGCAATTAAATGGATGAGTAAATCAACAGCAAATTCTTATTTAACAGATAATATTCCAGAGCCTGCTAATTTTATGCTTTTTGATTTTTGAATTGTTTCCTTTCCTTTATAGGAGGATGCCAATGACAACTTGGATTCTGGACCAAACCACTTTCAGCCTATGGTAGCAGTCTTGTGTGGACATGGCAAACTTTTGAACAAATATCTCGACGAAAACAGGCGTTGGGTGACCGATAATGATCCTAAAGCTACTTGCACCAAGGATAAACTTGAAATCCTCGAGTACTGCAGAAAGGTAAGACAAAAAGATAATTCCCTCTCGATGATAAGTATGGCATAGTATGGCGCTCTCTGATTTTCATGAATAATGTGTAGTATAATACTGTTTGACCATGTTTCGCATGGAAAGTTGGCAAGCAGCCATTTAAGGCGATTTTATCTAAGGCAGTGTTGAACGTAAAAATAGCGAAGAGACTTTGTTGCTCTTGCCTCTGGGTCACAGCAACATCGGTTTTTCCCGCCTTAAATTCTTATTATTTAAATCCAAACTGACAAGTATCTGTTACTGGTGCCGTTACCCTATGTGACAAACCTAATATTATTCTACTGAAGTGCCTTATAATTTTAGTTTGTTTATTTATAGAGCTGATATAAACTAAATTTATTATTTATAACAATAATTGATTTCCTTATAACAATTTTGAAACTCTTTAAAAAGGTAGTGCTGCCCTTTTTAGCAGCGAAAGTACCGTATTCCTTTCTGCCGTTCTTAGTCTACGTATGGATGATTTCGGCAGTTTACCAGTTTATTATCCATTTGATTTTCCTCCCATCGATAGTAATGATTTTTGTCTGGGCGTGGTTTTGCTTTCCTGTTCAACTAAAGTGGATCCAAACGATCAATTTGGAATTTAAAATGAGGTTGGGTTCTTCTACAATGCTCTGGAGAATCGTTTCGTGGAAGATCATTTTATGTATGGTTCCTTTTTATTCGCCATTTCTTGATTTTCATTGAAATACTACAATTTTCCAATTCAAATGAAATTATGATCTATTTATCCTTTGTAAAATTTTCACTCCGATCAATTTTAGACTGTGGTTTATTGAAAGCTTTTGCTTGCTATCAATCATTGATCATGTATTTCGCTGATTTTCAGCGTCGTTACCTCTTGCTCCATATTTTTAATTTTATATCAAACAAGCGGAACCCGCACGACTTTGCCCGTAGTAGAACATTAAAAGATCATTTGGTTCGTCTGTATATTTACAAATAATGTATGATGAATTTCCCGCCAATTTACTATGTTAATTTGCTCGCCCATGTTACGGTTCCACGTTATGATAATTTGCCCGGCAAAATGTTCTTAAAATTGGAATAGGAAAAGAACAAAATCGAATTTTCGAAAAATCGCTTCGAGGTGCTCACTCCTACGCCACGAACTATTGTGCCGAATTTCATGAAAATCGTCCGAACGGTCTAGGCGCTATGCGCACAACAGACATCCAGATGTGCAGAGATCCAGACATACAGACTTTCAACTTTATTATTAGTAAAGACTAAAGAAGTGCATTAATTAAAAAAAATCAATTCCGCTTTCCCCCCCGTTTTATTGTGTGAAATGTTGCTTAATTTAGTTTCGATCTATTTACTTCATGGAGTCATGGAGGCTCGTAGATACAAGATAGAGATAATAAGATTGATTTTAAAAATTCCGCTTACTATTATTATTATTATTTTGCTTTGTTATTATCACTATCGTTGTTCTTTCACTTGCTCCTTATGCTTTAAATTTTATCAGCGTTGTTCTATAAAGCTGAAAAAAAGTCTGGAGAGTTTATAATTTAGGACCATAATGACATAAAATATCGGATAATTTAAATTATTTCACCTTTTCTTAAAAAAAAATATATACATCCATTTTTTAAAATTACATTGCATTTAGCCGCTTGTTTAGATTTTCGAAGAAGCACCGCCTATTTTGAAAAAGTTTGAACGTTTCTATTTTTATTTTTTTGAATTAAAGCGCATTATTTATCAAAATATTTCTTCCATTTATCTTAAATTCTCGAAAACTTCGTCATTCAGAAGACTTTTTTTCAGAAAAAAAGCAAATTTCTTTTCAAAATTATCTGCTGTTTTTAATTATAAATTATTGCTTCAATGAATAAAAAATAAAGTTTAAGAGAGTTAACGCTTAAGATAAAATTTAGTTACTAAAATATATACACGATACGAATAAAGATAAAAGGAGAAACCTAAAAATCTGTTTGACATTTTGTTTTGTTTTAGAAATAGGGATATAAAATGTAGTTAAGTAATGGTTTAAAATGTAGAATAAAATTTTATGCTATGAAATACATTTCTTGCAGTACATAAATTAATTACGCTTTTAAAAATAGCACTCAGAGATTTTTTTGAGCAATCACATTGCTTATTGTTCTCATTTGACTGTCTTGAATACCTATGATTTTATTCCCCCCCCCCTTCCTCTGCAGCACCACCGCCCCCTCCAGATGCTGCTCCTCTAGCGAAAACCGTCTCCATTTTGCGTCCATATCCTACATACACGCGCATGCATACACACATTCATACCTGCACACAGACACAAACACACACGCTCACACATTCGTGATTTCGAAAAACATAATTTGAATTCAAGATGTCAAAATTCAAATTAAGTTTATATATTTTTTTAATTGTTTAAATGTTTGAAATTGTACTGTTAAACTATAGATAAATGATTAAATCAGGGAGCTGAGCATATTTTCAAAAAGTAATATTATTCACCTTCTCAATTGTTCTTGGATTTTGCTATTGTTGTTGATATTTATTACAATTGATTAAAATACCAATAAAAGCATTCTGAGAAAAGACGAGTTATTTTACCAAGAAACGACATCAACTGTAGTAAACCGTTCCATACGGTTTATTGTGAAGACACCCTAAATGAAAAAAGTGTATTACCTTATGTAGCAATAGTAAAGTATACAAAGGAACTTTTTCTGCTTTATGCTTGATTCCATTTTAATGAGATTTCTGCCCCTGTAAATGTTGTTTTTCCACGTGCGTATGCTTAGCGGGGAAAAGCTCCACATGCAGTCACTTATATAGCAGGTTGCAGAGTAATAATTTCGTGAAGAACTCGCTTTATGGTTTTTCATACAAAACATATTGCTGAAAAATATTTCTCAGTAATATTTTATGTTACGTTATATTTTATGTCTTAAGTTATGTTACGTTAATATTTCTGTGCAGGTTTCGTTGATTTAAATCATGATATAAATCAAGTGTTTTAAAAATAAAAAAAAAAATCATTGACTTGAATCAAGTGATTAAAAAAAAAATCATTAATTAAAATCAGTTTATTTTATTTTTATAAATTAATTTGCATTTTTAGAATGTGTTGCTCAAAATTTAACTACACTGAATTATACAACCTTAACTTCAACAGGCAAAACTACATAGATCCCTCTTTCAGTGTGTGAAACAGATTTTTATTTACTCTTTCAATATTGCTTTTACTCCAAAATTACAGTTCAATTCAGTACAGAACCAAATACAAATTTGCAGGGTTTTTTTACACCATCATTAATATAGTAAAAAAAAGTTACTGCTCAATATATTCTTTTATACTAAAACGTACATCATGATGAAAACCTTATTTTTAAACAAAGCATAAAACAAAATCCCTGTTCTTATCTAAGTATTATAATGTATTTATAAATCTTAAAAATGTATTGAATAGTTATAGAGAACTTATTTTAGTTCAAAAAGTAAGCTGAATGGATTCATCTACGGTATGAAAGATATTATGTTTAGAAATGTAAAGTACTTAATAACTGTAAGTTTTTGAAGACTGATTGAAATTGATTGAAATTTTAAAAAAATCCGCCTTTGTAATTTTTTTTTTTAAATCAAAAAAACACGAACCTTGTTTTGGTGTATATTATCCTGAAGATTACGCAGTGAAATATCTTCCAAATTTATACACATCAATGCCAATGACTTGTAAAGTGCCAAAATGTAGAGCTAAAACTAGCTAATCTATCTATGTTTTGTAATAAATGCATCTTTCAACTTTTATAAGCTTGAATTTAAATTAACTCCGAAAGAAAGAAAGAAAACGATTAATAGAGAAAGAGATAAATGATTAATGTGAAAAATATTTGATACATTTAAATTAAACAATTCCCGACTTTTGTTTTAGCATCTCATATAAAAAAGAGTTGGATGAAAAAACCGTTTAATTAGTGTAAGTGTAGAAATATGCTTTTAAAATCATCTAGTGTAGAATCATATTTTCTTGCCACAATTTTTGTAGTTTTTCAAAGAATCATTTTACAGATTTAAAAATGTAATTTTTTTTTCTAAAAGTGCGTGAGCAGATGCAGAGTGCAAATGTTTGCATCCTATCTAATGAAAAGTTAATAATAAAAAATAAAAGACTGTTATTAAAAGAAATTCAAAGTTAAAAAAATGTATTTTTTTTTCCAAATTCAATTTGAAAATGTGAGTTACTTGTATTGGATACATTTAATATAGTTCGGGATATCTCCCCACCAAGATAACCTAAAAAAATGAAAATTTTTAACTCCCGAGTAAAAAATCGAATTTTTGCTGTTTTTTTTCCTTTTGAATGCGCGGGAAATATATAAGTATGTGTTTAGATAATTTCCATTTTCGTATAATATCTACTATGTATATATTTGTATTTTTATTTATTTTACAAAATGTTTTTCTTGACTCTCTGTTAAGTTATAATCTGTCTTCACTGATAGTATTAAAATTATTTTCTTTGTTCAGCTATTGCACTAACATCGCGATTTTTACATACTTTTACAAATAGTGCTTCTATTTTTTGGGTGGTTGTTGTGTTTAAATATTATAATGAAAAAATTAATTTTAGAAAGTGAAGTAGAATAGATTTGTATCTTTTTAAATGAAATTTTTAAAAACACACTAACACATGTTGGTGTAAAAAAAGTAAAAGAAAACCTGAAAACGACAGGGAAGTTGAAAGCTAATCTTGAAAAGACACTTTGTTTAGTTAAAATTTATTTTTAACTTTAAGTTTCTATTCAATTGTTACGAGATCTACCCGCACGGCTTTGCCCGTAGTAGAAAATTAAACGACCATTGGGTTCGCCTGTATATTTACAAATAATGGATGATGAATTTCTCGTCAATTTGCTACGTTCATTTGAGCGCTGCTGCTCGCATATGGTAGTTTGCTCGTCCACGTTATGGTAGTACGCTAGTCCACGTTATGGTAATTTGTTCCTCCACGTTGTGATAATTTGCTCGGTAAAATGTTCTTAAAATTGGAATAGAAAAGGAACAAAATCGAATTTTCGAAAAATCGCTTCGAGGTGCTCTCCCCATGCAAACTAACTTTGTGCCAAATTTTATGAAAATCGGCCGAACGGTCACGCTATGCGCGTAACAGACGTACAGACATGCAGAGACACAGACTTTCAGCGTTATTATTAATAAAGATTACTACATGAGTTAGAGCTTTATCATTTTACCTCAACCTTTATTTCTTGGAGACTCCGCCTGAGAAAAGTTTTTCTTCTAATTTCTGTCTAAGTAACTGCAGCTCGCAAAATTTCTCTGAACTCAAAGTAACCGCGATATTTTTTGAAACGTAAATGTAAAACAGAATCTTGAGTAAAATTAAAGCGAACTCATTCAATGCGCCAGTTTTCTTTTTCCCCCTGCTTTATCGATTCCAGTCTTCGGGCAAGATTCCGCAAAGGCATGGAGCCAAAATTTAACTATACATGACATGTTTTGCCACTTCGACTTTTTCGAGAGAGAAAAAAATAATAATGCCCTCTGATTTTACGTTCCGTTACGATGTAAATAATTTATGAGTCGCCTTGTCAGAAGTGCTAACGCAAGTTGGCTGATAAAACGAACAGTAACAGTCATAAAGATAGAGGATAAACGGAAAAGGTTGGTATCTCTTAAATATCCTCGCTAAGCTGTAGAAATGTGTGTATGTATGAGTTGAAGCACATATGTGCAATATCTAGTTTGGTTAACCCTGATAGAGCACCTTCTTCACAATGTGTCAACTTTACTAGGCTGTGCAGGCTAAGCCTTTAATCTTGTTATTTCCGCTTCTTCTCTAGAAATTTGTCAACTCTGATTTGGGTTTAAAAATTGTCTTAGCAATATTTCACTGCAGCAGGATTTTTTTTTTGTCGGTGTGTCCTTAAAGCTATTTTTTCTTGGCTATTTTTTTATTAAATTTCTTTGACCCTTTCGAATCCTAAACGGGTCGCGATATAAATAATACAGTGAAACCTCGATTTTACGTTTCTCAAGTGACTGGTTATTATTGAAAACCGATAAATGTGCAAGCTTGCAACTAGGATAAATCTGCAATCGGGGAGGGAAGGTTGGAAATCACTCATCAGGCAATGCCTTCGATCGTCTTTACCTATGTTTAACTTTTTAGATCTTTGTAACATTTCTGATTGGCTGCTGGAAATTAAAAAATAAATAAAATAAAATAAAATAAAATAAAATAAAATAAATAAATCAATGAATAAAAATAATCCGTATTATTAGTAATCATATCTTTTGGAGGGTACTGAAGTTTTTTATTAGAAACATTCAATACTACCGCATAGAACTTATCATTTTTATTATTTAAATATATATATATATATATATATATTGATAGTGGTTAAGCCCCACAATTTCTTTATTGAACTACACTCGCAATATGTGTTACTAATGAAGAAACAAATCTTTTTTTTTACTTTACGTTCCACTTTAGTGGCTCAGTTTAAAAATTTAATATTAGGTTATCATTGAAAAATGTATCGGTTATTTAAAACGTTTGACTGTAGTAAATCGCATTTAGTGTTCATAATAAATTTTATTTCTTCTATGATGTATACATAATTAGGTATGATGCTTGGTATATAACCATCTTAGCTGCAACCGCATAACTTAGTTAATTATCGAAAGTCTAAAAGTGAAATAACAATTATAATAATAACAATTTTTTCACTTGCAAAACATAATTTTTCACTTTTTTACTATACCTATCTGTGTTTTTAGTTTCATTTTAGTGGCTCAATTTAAAAATTAAAGCTAGTGAGGTTATCATTCAAAAAGATATTAGTTATTTAAAACGTTTGACTGTAGTAAATCTCATTTAGTGTCATGCTAAATTTTATTTTCTCTATGATGTGTACATAATTAGTTAGGAAACTTGATGGTATAAAACCATCTTAGCCGCAACCGCATAATTTTGTTAATTGTCAAAAGTCTAAAAGCAACTGCCATAATTTAACCATTTTTTCCCTTTTCGCTTCTCCCTCTTAAATCTCACTTTTAAATGGTCGAGAATAAGTGAAAATTATCAAAATCCATTTGGAAAATTATACAAATTTCCTTAATGAAGGCAGATAAAAGCACTCGTTAGTTTTCGCGCGGGAAAAAGGCTTTCCGCTGCCAATTTTCATTTAGGGCATCTTGAAGAGTCGCTGGAGAATTCTTTTATCAGCAGCGCCACGTGAAACTAATTTTTCGTGCTATATTTGCTTTAATGAAAGAGGTAGAAGCTCTTGAACTTTGTTTAAATTTTTTTAAATTAAAATGAATAGGCTGAGTCTTTGCCTATGGAATCCATTAGCGCAAAATATTTTATAAATTCATGTCAGTTCTTTAAAATAGTTGTGCGGAATTAAGCTCCACATTTTGTCTTAAATGCCATCTTGATATCATCTAAGCTTGTTCTTTTTGTTTTACAGTCAAATAAATAACATCACGTGTTGATAATTTATGTATGTGAAGTTAGATGGTAATGGTTGAAGAGCAAAATGGCTTATTTTCTGCATTTTATTAATAAATTAATTTCATCATTATTACTAATATTATAATTCTTCCATTTGAGAGGCAAAAGAAGTACTACATTTATGAACAATTTCACACTACAACTACAACTTCAACTTCAATTTCTATCGCAGCCCCATGAATCAATTTCGACTTTTTTTCATGACTGCGTCTTGGTTATTCGAAGTGTCCATTTTAACCATCTCAAAGCCATTTTGATGAGTTTTGTCCTGACGTATGTTCGTACGCATGTATGAGCGCATCTCGTAAGTTATGCAAGATGATACGACGGAACAGTAATAACTGTTAAACCAATGCAAACAATACCAAATTACATTATTCTTTTGTTTAAGCAGTGCCCAGTACGATTGTTTTTATTTATTTTTTTTAATGCCGTTTTCAGAAGGGCTTTCAAGAACTTTTGCTTTAGTTCTGCTGACCTATTCTTTTATTTTATTTATTTATTATTTATTTTTTTTACGTTTGTCTCCCCTCTACCTCACTTTTAGGAAAACATGAAAAGATTTTCGATACTTCATTTTTCTTTTTCTACAAGGATGTAGATACTTCTCCCCCAAAGCAAGGAGAAGCCGAAGCGGTGATTCGTGAACGGAAGTACCCACAAGAAAATGTTCTAAATTCAAATCACATCCCCGTAGTATGCTCGCTTGGAACAGGGGAGAATATAATAAGGCAAGAAAAACAACTGCCAGGATTGGTGGTAGGCCATCAAGTGCATAACTAAAGTCCGTATCGTTTCAGTGATGGAATATTGCAACAGAAAAGGCACCCCAGGGAGGACGAGAGGAAGATTCTCCTTGGTAGGGTGAGCAATAAAAATCGTCTGCTTCGATTGCATCGTGGGGGGATCTCCCGTCAAGCCATTGCCTATTTCTCAGCAGGGCATGAGGATTAGATTTATTTATTTTTTTGTGCTGCAGCTTTTCGTGAGTCAACTAATCGGGCGTGTCTTTTTCCTTTAAGAACCCTTCCCCTTTACGAGAAACCCCTAATGAGAAGGAAACAGGGTATCCTCAGTAATGAGTTCTAAGCCGTTGTTCCTTTAGCTCCTTGCGTCTGCGCTAATTCTTGATGAAGGTTTGCATTGACCTAATATACAGGATGTTCCGTTTTAAGCAACAAGACCTTTATTTCCGCAATCGTTAGTCCTAGATGTATACTTCCAATTGCAAAAATGTTCAAAATCAGATGCACAGTTAAGATATTGAAAGTTTGAAGTGAAAATAAAAACAAGTTAAAAAATACAAAATTTAGCTTTTTATACGGGCCCCAGAGCCTTCAACTTATATTGAAAGTTTGAAGTGAAAATAAAAACAAGTCATAAAATACAAAATGGGTCTGGGTCGAAATCCCGACAGCCCAAACCCCGACAAGCCAGAATCCCGACAGATGGTATCCCGACTGCCCGATATCCCGACAGGGCCGAAATCTCGACTGTCCAGAATTCCGACAGGGTCGAAATCCCGAAAAGCCCGAATACCGACAGGGTCGAAATCCCGACATGGTTAAAATCCCGACAAGCCAGAATCCCGACAGGGTCGAAATCCCGAAAAGCCAGGATCTCGACAACGTCAAAATCCCGACTAGCCAAAATCCCGACATCATCAAAATCTCGACAAGCTAGAGAATCCCAATAACAAAATCTAAATACAAACACTCAATTTTGCTTAATAAAAGACAATTCTTAACTAAATACTAGCCGCCTTCGGCGGGCGCCTCGTCCTCGACACATGTTCAGTTTTTAATGTAAGCTTACATATTACTTAAAATGTTCACTTATTTTATACATATTACATACATATATACACATATTACATATTTATATATATACACATATGACATAGTAATATTACACGTATTACATGTATAGTTTGCATATTACACATTACTATTTCAAAACAGAGTTCAATATGAGTTCAAATGACATTTGGTACAAGCATGGAATCACATGTGATTTGGTGCTGAATGGTCTTTTGGTTCCATTTTCTCCAAGAGGGGGGAGGGAGTGCGACGTTTGCTATGTTATGCGGGACTTATATGTTTCAAGAAGTGATTGACGGATTTAGAAAAAGGGTAGATCCCAGAGGCTACAGATGATTCGATTTGGTGCCTATAGCTTCAGGAGGGCGGAACGGTCGAACGTTTATCTCTCATTATTTGTGACTGTCATGTCTCAAGAAGTAATGCAATGATTCAGACAACATTTGGTCTGCAGACCTTGTGAAACACAAGGTGCTGATTTTTTTTATATTTTATTGTTGTTTATCCTCTCAAAGAGATGGCGCAAACAGATATTCTTTCTCGTTTACCGCAGGATTGCTATTATCTCACAGGGATGAGATTTTTCCGGCTTTTGCCGGAATTTCTGCTTTTTCTGTTGGCTTTTAAAACCTTTCCTCCTTTTCCTCCTTTTTTTACCTCTTTCAAGCCTTATTTTTCTCAAAAATCGGAAAAAAGTACGATTTTTTAAAATTTTCGGTTTCCAATTTCTTACTTGTTCTATTTTTTCGCCTTGAATCTTCGTCCTCCGCGATATCTGCCAAAAACGTACGTTTTGGAATCATGCTAACGACGTCAAACACGTGCTGCGCCGAAAGTTGCATGCCTCGTTTGAGATTTCAATCTTTTTGCATCCTGAAAGTATTTCAATTATTTTTATTGTTGGGTGGTTTTTTACTCTTTTCTACCTTATATCCGCTTATTTTATTCATCATTTCAATAATATTTTTATTTCTTTAATTTATTTTAGAAAAAATGCAAAACTCAATCAAAAAATGTGGCTTAGCACCCACAGTCTCGAATTTTTTTTTAACTTGGCATGGCTGCTTTTTTTGTGTATTTAAGAGAGTGTAAAAAATATTTATGGTGAATCTCAAATGGTTTAGGTTTTACAACCTGTTAAAAGTTTTGAGATTTCATGATTAAATGAGGCAGCTGCAAGTTGTTCTTTTTATTCTAAAATTGTATTAGGAATTTTTCAAAAACAAATTTTAGGTTCCAATGCAAGGAAAAAGATAACCAATCGTTTATATACATATATATATATTTATTTTTAATTCTTACTATGAAAAGTATGTTCTACCACATAAAGAAATTTGAGATTTTTCTCTCTGTTGTAAATTTTTACTTTACAAACATCTAATTTTAAAATTTATGTTCTCACTCGTTTAACACTATAAACTCAAATGTTTTTAATGAAAAAAATGTATTTTTCTCTAAAAAATATGAAAAATTGACACTATTGTGTGATGCAGCCAAGATTGAACTCTGGCTCCCCCAACCCTTTGTTCAAGGACTCGGGTTAGAAATTGTTGCCTCTTTTTCAAAATTTAGATTTATTTAGGAATAAACACCCTTGCAAGAAATGGTACAATGCAGCAAATTGTACAAAATTATTACTCATATTTAATTAAATACGTATTACCTTTAAAACTGGTAAATTAGCCACTTTTTTTGTTGAATTTTTGGATATCATGGCTTCCAGGTTCTATTTTGATGCGTTTTTGGATATCATCCTTTTCACGAAATTTTTTTGGATATCATCCCTTTTACGTAATTTTTTGGATTTCCTCCTTTTTGCTCTCTGACCACTCTCATCCCTGATCTCAAGAAGTAAGGCAAGGTTTTAGACAAAATTTAGCGTACAGGTGCAAATTTATTTAAACTGGCCCTATTTCTGTTTTAAGTTGGATTTTTTTTAATCATTTTCGTGAGTCATAATTAGCGTGATTAAATACGCAATGAAAAATAAATTAAATTTAAAATTTTACTTAGTTCGACCCAAGATCAGCCAAGAGAGAAAAATAAAAAGAATTTGAGCAAGCTCAAAAAAAAAAAAAAAAAAAAAAAAAAAATCGAAGTAGGTAAAAAATGAGAGTTCAACGCCAGGAGGCGGCTCTGCGGCTCATAGCCGCCTCCCACTCCCCCCTCCGACCTTGGGGGATGACCTTGGGCTGCGCCTCCTCCGCCTCAGACCACCGGGGCCGCCGCGTTTTCGCCCTTCCTCGTTTTCGCTCGCGTGTTTACCGTGAAAGGTTACGAATAGTTTTCGCGCGTTTTTGAATAGTTTTCGCGCGTTTTTGAATACTTTCCCGCGTTTTTGTACTTAGAATATTTTCCGTGATTTTTTTTTTTTATTTATTTACAATCATACTGGACTTTGTCGTTTTTACCATGAATGGTTACAAGGGTCTATTCTGCGTTTTTAGACTTTGTTACAAAATAAATTTATGTTTTAAGTTGACGGTCCCACCAACCAGCCCGGTGTATTAAATACACCCCATCAACTTCTTTTCATCTGCCAATGCAATTTGCATACAAATGCAGATCAATTTTGAAGATTTTTCACAAGTTAGATCAATCAGCTTTAATATTCAATATGATTTATACATTTTCATGAGTTATGTTTTAATCGCGTTATTAATCGTTTACACTGTCATTTTATTATTTTCATGCATTTATTATACTTGTAAAAATAAATCCCAACTCTGTTATATTTATCATTCTTTCGGTGATTCTTTTTTTTTTTCGGACTTTGAATAATTTCGACGAATGGTTGTCAAGACAACCAAAGTTTCGCGAATTTAATTATTTTTTGAATATTTTTCGCGAATTTGATTATTTCAATGCTTTATGAACTTGGATTATTTTTCATGAATTTGATTATTCATTTTAGAGTTCGAATATTTTTTACATTCAGGTCTTAGACTAATTCGACGTCTTTCGTTCTTTTGATTATTTTCGAGCGTTTTCAAACTTTAAATATTTTTCACAAAACTTTTTTTTTTCATAGTACCAATCAGCTTTAATATTCAATATGATTTATACATTTTCATGAGTTATGTTTTAATCGCGTTATTAATCGTTTACACTGTCATTTTATTATTTTCATGCATTTATTATACTTGTAAAAATAAATCCCAACTCTGTTATATTTATCATTCTTTCGGTGATTCTTTTTTTTTTTCGGACTTTGAATAATTTCGACGAATGGTTGTCAAGACAACCAAAGTTTCGCGAATTTAATTATTTTTATTTTACAGAGTGTCGGGAATCGAACACCCAAACTTTGAGTTAGCAAAAACGTATGCTAACCACTATGCTATATTTCCCATTACACTTTCAGTCTTAATGTGAATCTGTACCATGACAACGAATATTACAATTAAATTAATTTTAAAACCATCAGTTAATTCACTCTTTAGTACTAATCATGGCATATCATTAACTGTATTTCAGCTCATAATTGAAACTATCATCATTATTATTATTTTTCATAATAACAAAGTTTTCACTTAAGTAAAGATTTATTTAAATACAACCCATTCGAGATTTTAGATTTGGTTCAATGCTTTGTGGACTTGAAATATATTTTAAACTTTGATTTTCTTTTTCATGCATTTCAAACTTTATCATTTTTATTTTTTCTAACTTGTTAAATTTTCTTAACTAATTTCTTTTTTCTTTGTCAAATTGACAAATATTTTTTCTAACTTGTAAAAATTTCGAAGAAATAATTTTCTTAACTAATTTTTTTTGACTTTCATACAACAAAATATTTTTTCTTACTTGTTAAATTTTCGAAGAAATAATTAACTTAAATATTCTTTCACACATTTTGAACTTTAACGTTTTTTCCTGTCATTTAGCACTTTGATTTTTTTTTTTCACTATTTTAGCGTTTTTCAATTATTTTCAGTCTTTAACTATTTTCTTAACTTTTTAGTCTTTAACTAATTTCAAGCATTTCAGACTTAGATTATTTTTTTCGTGATTTCGATTTTTTTTAAAGTATATTTTAGAGTTTGATCATTTTCTCGCTTGTTTTTACTTTATCGTTTTTTTTCCCCGTTATTTTTAAACTTAGAAATTTTTCACAATTAGTAACAGGAATCGAACACACAAATTTTTCGAAACATTATCAAGTCTACAATTTTCATCCAACTAAGTTAATTTAAAAACTTGCAATCAATTTACTCTTAGTAGTAATTAACACTTATCATTATCAAATTTTCACGATTTTAAAAAAATCAACTTATTTAATTTTTTTCCAGTAAGCAAATTTCGCACTCAAGTTACATTTCATCACTTTATATGCTTTTCAAGAGTTTCATTTAATTTATCACATTTTATTTAATCAACTCTATTAATTATTTTTTGATTAGTATTTAACTTAGTCATTTTATCGCATAGTGGTTTACTTTATTATTTTTTTTTTTCATACAAGCACTCTTGTTAGAATAAAACAAAATTTTCAACCTTCATGAATTAGAATCACTTTGACTATTTCATTTTCCCAATAATATTTTACTTTAACAACTAATTTCTTTAACAAAATCGATATCATTTATTTTAGTCTTTATCCTTTTCGAACGATACATTCAAATGGACAGCTATACGTTAGATTAAGAAACTTAATCTAAAATTTGACAAATTAAGTTAAAGCTAAATACTGACTAAAATTAAGTACAAAAGACTAACCTTTTTGGGGTGAAATCTCTCAAGTACCAGCTATCGCGAAGTTATTTAAAAACAGTGAATGAAATTGTAATAAGTGGATTGTTAATTATAACTCAATCTCACAAATTACAACTACACGCATGTTTTATTTGAAATCGCTGCATACGGCTGTTTGCCCATCGTCGATTTGCAGAAGGCATGCCGTAAAATCGCAAATCAACTCGGCTGTTGAAAAAAACTACCGTAATCCTACAGCACTTCGGATGGTCCACACACAACGGTGCGAATTGAGGAAATGACTTTATCAATATTTCTATCTACCCTTTACCGATAACAGATAACAAACCCCACGTGCGAGTATGATTCACCCCTTAGCAAGTACGTCTTGTAAGTGATGTCACTGTTTCCGACCAATTAAAATTAGTTCACGTTTCTCAAATATCAAGCACATAGATCGACAATAGTCTGATGTCAGGTTTTCCAAACAAAATTTTAGATTTTAATTCGTAGTTTCGAATTAATTTCTTTTTCATTTCAAACTTATAAAAAAAAAATTTCCAGCTTGTAAGAATATTTCTTTCAAAAACAGATTTTTGATTCAAAACAGTATTTTTTCAAACTTGTAATATTTTTCTACTTAGAAAATGAAATCAAAAATTTTTGTTTTCTTTAATCATATAAAATGTTTTTAAGAAATAATTTCTCAAACTTGTAATATTTTTCCACTAATTAAAAAAAAATCAATTTTTTTTCAATCATATAAAAATAAATTTTTAATCTTACAACAATAAATTTTTCCGCAAAAATATTTTTTTCAAATCAAAATAATAATAATATTTTTGTAACATATTATTTTTTTTTCTTTTCAATCTTTTTTTTTTTTCGCAAAACTATTTTCTTTTTTTTTTTTCAAAAATTTTCAAACTTACAAAATAAAATTTTTTCAACTGAATCTTTAAACGAAATGCTTTAATTAAATTTAAAACTCAATATCACTTTACTCTTAGTATTAATAACCAATAGCACTTAACCATTTACTCTTTGCACTCTAAGTATTAATTAACACACATGCATTAGAAATAATAATAATAATGTTTAAGATACTTACAAATCATGCACTCAAGCTTTCAAATATCCATCTAGCATGTTATTGTTCATTCGTGTGAGGGAACTTGTAATAAAACTTTACACATCAACCGAAATTATAAGCGAAAATATCACATTTTTAGCACTTAATATAATCCTACAATTAACAAATTGGTTTTAACTTTGAATTTAAGAAAAATAAAAACTATTACACACTTAGTAACATATCTATCGATGTATATTATTTCATGACAAATCACAAATAGGTGAGGATCTTTTATCGATCATGTGACCAACTAAGTTAAGAAAGAGCGTTCTTATCTCATATGAGAATTTATAAGTCTTTAATATTTCTCTTTAATGTAAGTGTATTGATACGTACGAGTTTGTGTATGTGAATATAACTGTGTATTGTTTTCAAACCATTGACATGTTTAAGCTTTACGGTTCTAATTTTGACTTTCCACTTAGCATTAGTCGAAGTCCTTCGCATGTATTAAACTATAGAAATATTACAAAAATTATATTTTCACTCAGTCTTAATTACAAAACCATACAATAAGATGAAGACAACACCGATAGTATAAAGATTACTTACAATAAAGTGCATATAAAAAATATATGTAAGAGTGATTTCAAAGTATAATCCATCAACCATATTCAACAACTCAATCAAAACACAAGTCTCTTTTAAAATGATAAACACAATTTATTCACACACACAGTAAAAGACAATTAAAAAATATATGTAAGAGTGATTTCAAAGTATAATCCATCAACCATATTCAACAACTCAATCAAAACACAAGTCTCTTTTAAAATGATAAACACAATTTATTCACACACACAGTAAAAGACAATTAAAAAAACTTTCATCTTTAAGTAAAACTCTTCAAAACTTTCAAGCGTATTTTTAACATCGATTGCATCAAATAAATCAGACACATGACATTTTAAACATGGACTATCAACATTCAAAGTAACGAAGTCACGAGTCAAGTTTTCCCAATTAACATTAAAAAGAGCCTGTTCGAAAAAAAGTGTCGAACTTTCGACCCCTTGTTAATGATTCACATTCATGCACTCTCTCTCATGTAAAAAATGAATCCATTTTTACAATCCACACATTCTTTTTTAGAAAGGTAGTTTATGTTGCATATGAGCTCATCAAATAGTCACTTACGTAGAGAATCAGCCAGTTTACGAACTTCTTGTGATGTATATGTGCTGATTTTATCACATCGACAATCACAGGGATATTTTTTCTCAATTTCCGAAAGGATGTACTCTTTTAGAGTATAAGTCATAAGTTTGTCTTTGACACTACGTGAGATACAAGGGGACGCGTAGCACAATTTGTCAATCTGGCTTTCCAAAAGTAGAATTCTATCAGGCATCAACTGGAACACTTCTCGTTTCAGTTTGAACAATCTTTGCACACTAACACAGATGTTACCATTCGCACTCGACTCTCCTTTTTTTTTTATAACAAAAGCGAAATCACGGTCTTCGATTAATTTTTGATTTATATTTTTACGTAGGCTTGAAATAAGTGATCTCCACACATCTGGTTCTAAGGAAATACCATCCTTAGTTGGTCGAAGAATACCATCTTTCCCACACGTATATCTTCTAATATGCACGCATGTACGTTTCCGAAAAGTATTCACCTAAAGTGAAAATACAATCACCCAAGTGTATCATATCATCAGGCTGTGGAGAAGCCTCAGTGTTCATTTTCATGTTCGTTGCATCCCATCTGTTCATCTTCAGGCTTCAAAGTTTCAGAATGATTTTCACCAGCCTTAGTCATTCTTAACTCTCATAGGATTAAGAGTCACAATACTAAAACAACTTCCTGCGAACTTAAAAAATAAATCAAACTAGGTTTTAACACTAGCGGGTGAAGAAAAATCCTAAGTACATAGAATAAAATTTCACGACGTCTTTCCAAGCTCAGAATCACTCTGAAAATGATTCTCCAAACATCCACTATAAACCAATGAATATTCACTTTAACCAATGAGAAGTGTACATAAATCTCTTGCTACTGACGTCATAGAATATCACACGAACTTTTGAGCAGAATTGAGTTGTTTTACACAGTATTCAGATTTTTAGAAAATGCCAACACTTTGACTTCCAAATTCATCCTGACCTACTACGAGTAATTTTAAGATGGTAGCAGGTTTTCACATCACACCGAATGTCGATGACGGTTTAGCATCTCATGCAAATTGACATGATCAATTACACGTGATTGACCATGTCATGCGCGAGATGCGAAACCGTCATCGACATTCGGTGTGATGTGAAAACCTGCTACCATCTTAAAATTACTCGTAGTAGGTCAGGATGAATTTGGAAGTCAAAGTGTTGGCATTTTCTAAAAATCTGAATACTGTGTAAAACAACTCAATTCTGCTCAAAAGTTCGTGTGATATTCTATGACGTCAGTAGCAAGAGATTTATGTACACTTCTCATTGGTTAAAGTGAATATTCATTGGTTTATAGTGGATGTTTGGAGAATCATTTTCAGAGTGATTCTGAGCTTGGAAAGACGTCGTGAAATTTTATTCTATGTACTTAGGATTTTTCTTCACCCGCTAGTGTTAAAACCTAGTTTGATTTATTTTTTAAGTTCGCAGGAAGTTGTTTTAGTATTGTGACTCTTAATCCTATGAGAGTTAAGAATGACTAAGGCTGGTGAAAATCATTCTGAAACTTTGAAGTCTGAAGATGAACAGATGGGATGCAACGAACATGAAAATGAACACTGAGGCTTCTCCACAGCCTGATGATATGATACACTTGGGTGATTGTATTTTCACTTTAGGTGAATACTTTTCGGAAACGTACATGCGTGCATATTAGAAGATATACGTGTGGGAAAGATGGTATTCTTCGACCAACTAAGGATGGTATTTCCTTAGAACCAGATGTGTGGAGATCACTTATTCCAAGCCTACGTAAAAATATAAATCAAAAATTAATCGAAGACCGTGATTTCGCTTTTGTTATAAAAAAAAAAGAGAGTCGAGTGCGAATGGTAACATCTGTGTTAGTGTGCAAAGATTGTTCAAACTGAAACGAGAAGTGTTCCAGTTGATGCCTGATAGAATTCTACTTTTGGAAAGCCAGATTGACAAATTGTGCTACGCGTCCCCTTGTATCTCACGTAGTGTCAAAGACAAACTTATGACTTATACTCTAAAAGAGTACATCCTTTCGGAAATTGAGAAAAAATATCCCTGTGATTGTCGATGTTATAAAATCAGCACATATACATCACAAGAAGTTCGTAAACTGGCTGATTCTCTACGTAAGTGACTATTTGATGAGCTCATATGCAACATAAACTACCTTTCTAAAAAAGAATGTGTGGATTGTAAAAATGGATTCATTTTTTACATGAGAGAGAGTGCATGAATGTGAATCATTAACAAGGGGTCGAAAGTTCGACACTTTTTTCGAACAGGCTCTTTTTAATGTTAATTGGGAAAACTTGACTCGTGACTTCGTTACTTTGAATGTTGATAGTCCATGTTTAAAATGTCATGTGTCTGATTTATTTGATGCAATCGATGTTAAAAATACGCTTGAAAGTTTTGAAGAGTTTTACTTAAAGATGAAAGTTTTTTTTAATTGTCTTTTACTGTGTGTGTGAATAAATTGTGTTTATCATTTTAAAAGAGACTTGTGTTTTGATTGAGTTGTTGAATATGGTTGATGGATTATACTTTGAAATCACTCTTACATATATTTTTTAATTGTCTTTTACTGTGTGTGTGAATAAATTGTGTTTATCATTTTAAAAGAGACTTGTGTTTTGATTGAGTTGTTGAATATGGTTGATGGATTATACTTTGAAATCACTCTTACATATATTTTTTATATGCACTTTATTGTAAGTAATCTTTATACTATCGGTGTTGTCTTCATCTTATTGTATGGTTTTGTAATTAAGACTGAGTGAAAATATAATTTTTGTAATATTTCTATAGTTTAATACATGCGATGGACTTCGACTAATGCTAAGTGGAAAGTCAAAATTAGAACCGTAAAGCTTAAACATGTCAATGGTTTGAAAACAATACACAGTTATATTCACATACACAAACTCGTACGTATCAATACACTTACATTAAAGAGAAATATTAAAGACTTATAAATTCTCATATGAGATAAGAACGCTCTTTCTTAACTTAGTTGGTCACATGATCGATAAAAGATCCTCACCTATTTGTGATTTGTCATGAAATAATATACATCGATAGATATGTTACTAAGTGTGTAATAGTTTTTATTTTTCTTAAATTCAAAGTTAAAACCAATTTGTTAATTGTAGGATTATATTAAGTGCTAAAAATGTGATATTTTCGCTTATAATTTCGGTTGATGTGTAAAGTTTTATTACAAGTTCCCTCACACGAATGAACAATAACATGCTAGATGGATATTTGAAAGCTTGAGTGAATGATTTGTAAGTATCTTAAACATTATTATTATTATTTCTAATGCATGTGTGTTAATTAATACTTAGAGTGCAAAGAGTAAATGGTTAAGTGCTATTGGTTATTAATACTAAGAGTAAAGTGATATTGAGTTTTAAATTTAATTAAAGCATTTCGTTTAAAGATTCAGTTGAAAAAATTTTATTTTGTAAGTTTGAAAATTTTTGAAAAAAAAAAAAAAAGAAAATAGTTTTGCGAAAAAAAAAAGATTGAAAAGAAAAAAAATAATATGTTACAAAAATATTATTATTATTTTGATTTGAAAAAAATATTTTTGCGGAAAAATTTATTGTTGTAAGATTAAAAATTTATTTTTATATGATTGAAAAAAAATTGATTTTTTTTTAATTAGTGGAAAAATATTACAAGTTTGAGAAATTATTTCTTAAAAACATTTTATATGATTAAAGAAAACAAAAATTTTTGATTTCATTTTCTAAGTAGAAAAATATTACAAGTTTGAAAAAATACTGTTTTGAATCAAAAATCTGTTTTTGAAAGAAATATTCTTACAAGCTGGAAATTTTTTTTTATAAGTTTGAAATGAAAAAGAAATTAATTCGAAACTACGAATTAAAATCTAAAATTTTGTTTGGAAAACCTGACATCAGACTATTGTCGATCTATGTGCTTGATATTTGAGAAACGTGAACTAATTTTAATTGGTCAGAAACAGTGACATCACTTACAAGACGTACTTGCTAAGGGGTGAATCATACTCGCACGTGGGGTTTGTTATCTGTTATCGGTAAAGGGTAGATAGAAATATTGATAAAGTCATTTCCTCAATTCGCACCGTTGTGTGTGGACCATCCGAAGTGCTGTAGGATTACGGTAGTTTTTTTCAACAGCCGAGTTGATTTGCGATTTTACGGCATGCCTTCTGCAAATCGACGATGGGCAAACAGCCGTATGCAGCGATTTCAAATAAAACATGCGTGTAGTTGTAATTTGTGAGATTGAGTTATAATTAACAATCCACTTATTACAATTTCATTCACTGTTTTTAAATAACTTCGCGATAGCTGGTACTTGAGAGATTTCACCACAAAAAGGTTAGTCTTTTGTACTTAATTTTAGTCAGTATTTAGCTTTAACTTAATTTGTCAAATTTTAGATTAAGTTTCTTAATCTAACCTATAGCTGTCCATTTGAATGTATCGTTCGAAAAGGATAAAGACTAAAATAAATGATATCGATTTTGTTAAAGAAATTAGTTGTTAAAGTAAAATATTATTGGGAAAATGAAATAGTCAAAGTGATTCTAATTCATGAAGGTTGAAAATTTTGTTTTATTCTAACAAGAGTGCTTGTATGAAAAAAAAATAATAATAAAGTAAACCACTATGCGATAAAATGACTAAGTTAAATACTAATCAAAAAATAATTAATAGAGTTGAATAAATAAAATGTGATAAATTAAATGAAACTCTTGAAAAGCATATAAAGTGATGAAATGTAACTTGAGTGCGAAATTTGCTTACTGGAAAAAAATTAAATAAGTTGATTTTTTTAAAATCGTGAAAATTTGATAATGATAAGTGTTAATTACTACTAAGAGTAAATTGATTGCAAGTTTTTAAATTAACTTAGTTGGATGAAAATTGTAGACTTGATAATGTTTCGAAAAATTTGTGTGTTCGATTCCTGTTACTAATTGTGAAAAATTTCTAAGTTTAAAAATAACGGGGAAAAAAAAACGATAAAGTAAAAACAAGCAAGAAAATGATTAAGTTAAATACTAAGCGATAAAATGACTAAGTTTAATACTAATCAAAAAAATAATTAAATAAAATGTGATAAAATGTAACTTGAGTGCGAAATTTGCTTACTGGAAAAAAATTAAATAAGTTGATTTTTAAAATCCATGAAAATTTCTTAATGATAAGTGTTTATTAATGCTAAGAGTAAATTGATTCCAAGTTTTGAAATGAATTTCAGTAGAAGTTATTTTTCGGTAAGTCTATTTTTAAAATTTGCTGACATGAAGTTTTGATACTCGACTTATAGTTTTAACATTTCTTGGGTACTTCATTGATGTTTAACATTTTTGTGTTATGTGTTTTATTTTACCGTAGGTAAAAATAATTAAATAAAAGTGAAATTTATAAATTGTAATGAAAATTCTGTTAATGAAATTGGTTGGTTGTAAAGTAATATTTTGGAAAAGCTGTAATGAATGATAAATAGTAAAACGCAGTAAGTAAAATAGTAAAGTATGGTAAAGTAAAATAAAATATTCAGAGGGGATTTAATTCATGAAAGTTGAAAATTTTGTTTTATTCCATCAAGAGTGTTTGCATGAAAAAAAAAAAAATAAAGAAAGGAAAATATGATTAACTTAAATATCGATGATAAAAAAATAATTATTAGAGTTAATTAAATGAAATGCGATAAATTAAGTGAAACTCATGAAAAGCATATGTAGTGATAAAATATAACTTGAGTGGGAAATTTGGTTACAGTAAAAAATTATTTAAGAAGATAATTTTTTAAAATTCATGAAAATATTTGATAGTGATAAGTGTTAATTAATACGAAAAGTAAATTGATTGTAGATTTTGGAAAATTAAATGGATAAATGTATCAAAATAATAACGTATGTGATAATTTAAAATATTAACAATGAAAAAGAATCAAAGACGATTAAATGAATCTAAATCGTAAATGAGTTGCTATTTTAGTAAACTCAAACTAGAGTGAAAAGCATTTTAGTAGGAACATGTTAAAATCTCTTGTGCTAAGAAAAATAAATAACTTTTAAGCATAATTTTGTAACTGGAATTAATGTATGATAAAATGATTAAGTTAAGTATTAATGAAAAAGTAATTATTAGAGTTAATTAAATGGAATGTGATAAATTCAATGAAACTCTTGAAACGTATATGCAGTGTTGGAATGTAACTTGAGTGCGCAATTTGCTTACTGGAAAAAATTAATTAAGTTGATTTTTTAAAATCTGAGAAAATTTGTTAATGATAAGTGTTAATTACTACTACGAGTAAATTGATTGCAAGTTTGACATGATTGCAAAAATTGAAGACATGATAACGTTTTGAAAAATTTGAAGGTTCGATTCCTGTCACTACTTGTGAAAAATTTCTAAGTTTAAAAATATCGGAAAAAAACGATAAAGTAAAAACAAGCGAGAAAATGATCAAACTCTAAAATATACTAAAAAAAAATCGAAATCACGAAAAAATAATCTAAGTCTGAAATGCTTGAAATTAGTTAAAGACTAAAAAAGTTAAGAAAATAGTTAAAGACTGAAAATAATTGAAAAACGCTAAAATAGTGAAAAAAAAAATCAAAGTGCTAAATGACAGGAAAAAACGTTAAAGTTCAAAATGTGTGAAAGAATATTTAAGTTAATTATTTCTTCGAAAATTTAACAAGTAAGAAAAAATATTTTGTTGTATGAAAGTCAAAAAAAAAAAAAAATTAGTTAAGAAAATTATTTCTTCGAAATTTTTACAAGTTAGAAAAAATATTTGTCAATTTGACAAAGAAAAAAGAAATTAGTTAAGAAAATTTAACAAGTTAGAAAAAATAAAAATGATAAAGTTTGAAATGCATGAAAAAGAAAATCAAAGTTTAAAATATATTTCAAGTCCACAAAGCATTGAACCAAATCTAAAATCTCGAATGGGTTGTATTTAAATAAATCTTTACTTAAGTGAAAACTTTGTTATTATGAAAAATAATAATAATGATGATAGTTTCAATTATGAGCTGAAATACAGTTAATGATATGCCATGATTAGTACTAAAGAGTGAATTAACTGATGGTTTTAAAATTAATTTAATTGTAATATTCGTTGTCATGGTACAGATTCACATTAAGACTGAAAGTGTAATGGGAAATATAGCATAGTGGTTAACATACGTTTTTGCTAACTCAAAGTTTGGGTGTTCGATTCCCGACACTCTGTAAAATAAAAATAATTAAATTCGCGAAACTTTGGTTGTCTTGGCAACCATTCGTCGAAATTATTCAAAGTCCGAAAAAAAAAAGAATCACCGAAAGAATGATAAATATAACAGAGTTGGGATTTATTTTTACAAGTATAATAAATGCATGAAAATAATAAAATGACAGTGTAAACGATTAATAACGCGATTAAAACATAACTCATGAAAATGTATAAATCATATTGAATATTAAAGCTGATTGGTACTATGAAAAAAAAAAGTTTTGTGAAAAATATTTAAAGTTTGAAAACGCTCGAAAATAATCAAAAGAACGAAAGACGTCGAATTAGTCTAAGACCTGAATGTAAAAAATATTCGAACTCTAAAATGAATAATCAAATTCATGAAAAATAATCCAAGTTCATAAAGCATTGAAATAATCAAATTCGCGAAAAATATTCAAAAAATAATTAAATTCGCGAAACTTTGGTTGTCTTGACAACCATTCGTCGAAATTATTCAAAGTCCGAAAAAAAAAAGAATCACCGAAAGAATGATAAATATAACAGAGTTGGGATTTATTTTTACAAGTATAATAAATGCATGAAAATAATAAAATGACAGTGTAAACGATTAATAACGCGATTAAAACATAACTCATGAAAATGTATAAATCATATTGAATATTAAAGCTGATTGATCTAACTTGTGAAAAATCTTCAAAATTGATCTGCATTTGTATGCAAATTGCATTGGCAGATGAAAAGAAGTTGATGGGGTGTATTTAATACACCGGGCTGGTTGGTGGGACCGTCAACTTAAAACATAAATTTATTTTGTAACAAAGTTCAGAAACGTAGGGAAAATCTTTCACGGTAAAAAAACGACAAAGTCCAGTATGTTTGTAAAAAAAAAAAAACACTGGAAATAGCTCTGTACAACTTCATGAGGATGGCATGACAAAAAGTATCACACATTCTTATGACAACAATTGTGACGTTTTGTCATACCCTAAACAGGTTGCCACTCGAAAACCATCGTATAAGGTTACGGAAAAATATTCTAAGTGCAAAAACTTTTCACGGTAAAAACGACAAAGTCTAAAAATATCCCTGTAACCTTTCACGGCAAAGTCCAAAAACTCGAGCGAAAATGTAGCCGAGCGAAAACGAGGAAGGGCAAAAACGTAGCCGAGTGAAAACGAGGAGGGGCGAAAACGCGGTAAAATATCCCCGTCATCTTCTTCAAGATTCAGGCGCAATGGACGGCGCAATAGACGGCGGCTATCGGCAGGCGCAATCGGGGAGATGGACGGCGCAATATTGCGCATTGCGCCGGCTGTCACAGAACTGTCCTTTTTCCCCTACTTCTATCTTTGAAAAGGAAGGATTAGCGAGCTCTCCCACCCATGCAACTTTCTATGAACGAAATCTTAGGCTTATCTTTGGGGACGTTAGGAAAAGGTCTGAGGAGTTTGGCTTTCTTTCCTTGGAAAGTTTTTAAGATTGAAATTTCCAAAACGCAGTTTTAATCTATGGAGACGTTAGATGAAAGGGGGGAAGGGGGGTTAAGGGTGGTGGTCTTGGAAAAATTCCGAAACTGAAGTCCTAAAAAGTATTTTAAGCTATCTTTGATGACGTTAGTAGATAAAGGATAGTAAAGGTTGAAATGCTGTTTTCACAAATTGATATCGAAGTTTTAAAAACATAATTTTAGGCTATATGTTGAGACCTTAGAAGAAAGGAGAAGAGTTTTCTGCAGGGAAATTTTCAGAATTTAAAGGCCTAGATGTGTACTTTTTGGCAGTTTGTTACGGTGGAGGAAAAGACAGGGTTCGGGGCTCTACCCAGAAATTTTTAAACACTGATGTCTAAAACCGAATTTCTAAGCTATATCTTTGGGGATATTAGGAAAATGGATGAAAATTCGAGAGATCTTTCTCGAAAAAACATTTTGAAGCTATCTTTCTCGCTGTTCGACTGGTGGTAGGAGCAAAGGTTCCCAACTGGAATTATTTGAAACTGAATATGTTAAAAAACTATTTCACACTTTGTCCAAGTTGAGGGACCAAACAAAATGTTGAAAAATGGAATTGTTTACCTTAAAGTTAAAAAAAGGTTTTTGTTTCACTAGTGTAGGTTTTCAAAAAACTCTTTTAAAATCTGTTAACTCTTTCTTAGTTAACTTCTATAGTCTAAAAAACATTGGTCCCATGAAACTGTCCACTGCTGCCCCTCAGGAAAAAAAAAAAAAAAAAAAACAAGGAATTGTACTGATATGCTATTAAGAAAGACTTTTGAAAGTTCTTGAAAGAAAGCAGAAAGTTTTATGTAAAAGTAATTTTAATCTGGTAGTGACGCAAAAGTCTACTATTCGAAGATTTTCTTTTTACCTGCAGTAACAGATTAAAACCATAATTTCCTTATTTTAAAAAGACGTTTATTTTTTCCACATCAAAATGGTTAATTTGCCACCCATCGAAAAGTGCCACCCGGGGCGAACCGCCCCCTCCGCCCCTCCTTAGCTACGCCACTGGTTGCAACATGGTTTCGTCCGTCTCTTTTAGCTGGGCAGAATATCCAACCTGTACTGATGCATACATGTTTCCATTGTGTAATAATACAGTCTTCAAACTTGCCTTGGAGGAACCAATAAACATTCGCCATGCTTCAGTGCGATGTTCTACCCCAAAGCTTGACATAAGACCTTGGATGTCCGTGCAGTAACACAAATTGCTACTTATTCACTACTTATACTACAAATTGCACGAGTTCTTTGTCTGTGTCGAAATTGTGGAGTTCTTGTACATGGTGATAGCAAATTAAATTCTTTCAGACGAGAACCTAGCAGTTTAGTTTGGCCTTTACTTAGTGCCAGATCCCGTACAAGATCACAAAGATCATCACTATTAATCAAATGAATATCTTCACCAGGATGGTAGTCAGAGTCCGAGTTGTTGTAGAAGATGGAGAACTTTCTTCTTACGTTCCTTCATCGAGTCTGTATTCTGTAGGTGGTATTGGATAAGTGACGGGATCATATGGAATTGGCATTGAAACTGAGGGGATATCTGGATACCTCATAGATGTACGAGTTTTGTATGAGAAACCAGGGTCATTTGTCAAACAGAAATAGCAGTCCGTGGTGTGGTTGCTTGAATTAGGCCATATCATTGGAACTCCAAGTGCCAAATGGTTTTACTTCTCTGCCTTTTTTATCCAACTCCGTAAGTTGTATGAACATGTCAAACACATGAACTATGGTGCCCACGACTTTCCACTGTCCTTCGAATCAAAGTATAGTCCATATGCTCTCCTCAGAAATGGTGTAAATGTCTTCCGATCGGCTTTGTTTGTGATATAGCCGCACACATAGCAAAACCAATCTGGGGAATTGATGCAACCTCTAGACGCCATTGTTTTTATTGAAATATATATATATATATATATATATATATATATATATATATATATATATAAAACAAATAAAAGAATAGTACAACTCATATAACGGAGAGCACTAAACACTTAACGCCGCAAAACGCAGAACCCGAGATGTGCCAGGTGGTGTCCTCTATTGACGTAAGATCAGCACCACCAGTCTCGAAACTCTCGCCCATTAGACGGTTCTCTCCTGATAGATATCCATGTTAGGAAGCAATGGGATGTGAAAGGGGACTAAACATTTTTAAATAACATTGTAGCTTATATATTTTCATTGGGGTACTAAAATTTTAGAGGACCCTGAACTTTACTCACAATCAATGAGAAAATTACAATGGAAGGGGATTAAAAATATATGTTTTTATTGATATTTTGAAAACCTGACGTGATAGAGCAAAATAGTTTTCAGATTTGTAATCAGCACGAAAACCTGCATTAGAAAAAATAAACATCATGCAAGATATCAATGGCTTGTTTATCAGTGTAATTGATAATATATTAACGAAAAAGAGCGGTTTACAGGCTGCATTTCAGGAGAGAACCTCCCCCCCCCCCCCCACCTCCCAAACAGCTCCTCAATAACTCAATGGGATATTATACAGCTAAAGGGATTTTTACCGCAAAACGCGTTTTTTTTTTGTTTTTTTTTTTTTGAAGCAAGTATTATTTGACTTTTATAATTTACTTGCTGCATTGCCCGGCGTTGCACGGTCTATCTCAAAAATTAATGGCGTCAAGTGCCGCATGTTCAGCAATCTGGCTCTTTCCTAAGAACTTCCCATCGATTTCTAGAAAAGAGCAATTTTATGACTAAAAATTTCAATTTATACCTCTTTAGACTTCTTTAAAATCCCAAACCTTTTGTCATCTGTATATATTAACCAGCATCAGGCACGATCTTTCCACGTTGACAGCAGCATGTATTAATAAATTAAAATCCGAAAATTTCATAAAAATATTTCAAAAATTTAAGATTAAAAGTAATTCTAAAACTAACGTATATCAACTTATCATAATTTAGCGTATCTACTATGTTCCACAAAAGCCATTAAAACTGGCAGAAAGCTCAGAGGATTTTTAAAAAAGCATGAAAACTAAACCGATTACTTTCCTTCACGAAAATATCGCCTACAACGAATCAGATATTCAATTAAATTTCATTTCAATTCCGTAACCAGAAACCACAGATGATACATCAAAAATGAAAATATGCCTCGTTTTAGAACATGGAATGATCTAATTAATTAATGAAGATTTTGAGGGCGTTCAAAAGCTCTTCAAAGTGAAGTGGTTGCTTGGTGAGCAAAAAGCTTCCCGCCAAACAAGATAAACAATTTAAAGGATCTATTAATATTTCTATGGAGTTGAAGGTGGGAGGAGGTTCTAATGGAAGTAGGTGTGATGAAAGAGGAGAAGAGGGAGGATGATAGTTTGGCAGAGATACTTAGCGGGCAAACTAGATATCATAACTTTTTAAGACTGAGGGTTTTTTGGGTTTAGGATGTGTGAAGGCCTTCTTTTTTGTGCGGAAAATTTAAGGGTTTTCTTGGCGATGAAATTTTTACAACAGGGTTGTTTTTGATAAGATATCACATCTTTTTGCATTGATATTATGTGCACGTAACTACTTAAAAAATATTACAGTTCGTAACTTTAAGCAGATGAGAAATAAAAGCAAAGGTTTCCTATTATACTGTTTGTATTAAGCACGTTGTGGGGGGGGGAGGACATGACCTTATAAATGTGTTAACCACATATGAGGGGGGAGTGACCTTATGTCAGTCTTCAAAGGGGGTGCAGAGCCTGAAAGTTTGAGAGCTCCTGTTCTTCACCACTAACTAAAATGATATCACATCTGCGAAAGTAGAAATTTTATAAATAGAAAAGCCCAGGGTTAAACCAGATTTTTTTTTTTTTGGGGGGGGGGAGATTGAAAACTTTCAAAACATGAGAATTTGAACTCTTTCCCTTTCCCCCTTGGTTCAAAACGTCAAAACGGTTTCTGTATCAACTGTTTTTGTTACCATAAAGACTGAACAAAACAGTTAATAAAATGCATGACCGATAAAGATAGCGACTTATTGATCGATATGATTGACACTTGACTAGTCAATGTTCATTAGAATGAAACTTCAACATACGGACAACATACGGAGCACAAAATTAAGATTGTAGTTTTGGAAGTAACTTCATCTCAAAACAATGTAAGTAAAAGTCCGTTTACGTAAAAGATTAGCAATCAAAGTCACATCTAAAACAAAATTTATCATAAAAAAAACTTTGTTGTGAACGAAAAAGAGTAAGATGAAATATGTAAGCTCTTCCGTATTTTCAAAGTTTTTCGGTGGGAGAAGGGCAAAGGATTTGAAATTCAATGCATTTTATAGGAAAAAAGCATCAAAATATATAATTGCATTATTTTTTTAGAAAACCTGAGGGGTCAATTGCCCCCCCCCCTCCCGTGATTGCCCAAATGACGGGTCTGTATGTAGGTATATTGAAATTGTGAAATGGGGGGGGGGTGTCATGAAGATAATATTACAGCTTTCAACAAGGATGTTAGTAAACGATGAATAAACTGAAATGGAATTTGTAGCTACGAAATGCAATTTTGAAAAAAAGTCAGCATCACTTTAAACAAGCAATAAATATTGATTTCCTAGAATAGAAATCCCAAGAAAATAAATTTTTCGTTATAGAAGCAGTAATAAGAAGTGGTACCAACATTTGAAATAATTAACCTTAATAAAATACAGGCTTCTTGAACCTTTGGTGAAGCAAATAGTTTAGCATATTGAGCAACCGAAAGAAAAACCACAGGTTTAACTCATTGAAGTAACTTGAGCTAACGGAACTATTGTAGTATTGATCTTAATACCTTACAATTAGAATGTTTCTTGCCGAATGAATACTAATTGAAATCAAATCATTAGTTTTATCAATTTCATTAACGTATGATAGTTTGATAAGAAAAACGATAAATCGCCATTAGGTAATGACATGTTGACTATTAGAACTTATTTTTCTAAACGCAACGATGGACTGAGTTATCAGCACCTGTTTTCAAGAATTATAACTTAAAATCAGTATTAGAAGCAATAAAATAACGAAATGACTATATTTGACGAAAAAACGGTAAGGCAGAAAATTTAAATATCTTTTTAGAAGAAATAACACATGTTAGAAAAGGAATTTTTACTCGACACTGCTAAGTTGTCGCTGTATTTCCATACTTTATTTTAATTACTATTTGATTAACTTAACTGTCATTGAATGATAATTGGGAGTAAGTAAATGATTGTGTCGGAATGCGTCAAATCTGATTTTGAGTTATATGTATATACTATTTATAAGTAGTTTTATGTCCTTGTTGCCAACTACCGGAGACTAGCTGACTACTTTATTTACTTCAGTCCATAATGTCCATTGTATAAAAGGCATTAATTTAGAAAATAAGCAAACCAATAAATAAGTGCTATTTTTCGCTTTCAATTATAAAGTTAAGATGTATTATATTCATATGCGTACAGTTTCATATAATATGCAACGCAAAATATTCTCTCAGTTTCACTGACATTTAAAATTTCTTCCCCTTGAAATATATCAAAACTGAAAAACAGGAAGGAAAGAAATTTCGTATCAACAAAACTGGGCGGGGGGGGGGGGGGACTGTATTATAATCTCATTCATTAATTTGTTTCTATGCTTAAATATAAACAAACGTAGAATCTTAAAACCGAAAGGCCAATGATCTTAGTCCGCATGCATGCGCAGTCGTTGCGGCAAATTTGTGATATCCGCGATTTAACGTCTACTTGCAACTGTCGGATCTGTTTTATTAATCTTGATTGGAATTTCATTTCCTAAGAGAACTTTTGAATAACTGTTAGATCTTAGATCTGTTCTAGCCTTGCAATTGCAGTCATACATTAGCAAACCCTATGAACTGAGAGTCAGTACATGGGAATTTAGGGGAAATTAGTGATTTTCAAACTTTAATTACTCCAGCTCATGATGTCCCTGGGGGTTGAACTTTTGTATATGTACTCAATGGCCCCCAAGAATAAGTATACAAAAAATCATTGCCATAGCCCCCCGGGGGGCTGTGACAGAACCCCGGGAAGGTACAATTTGGGGGATAAAAACGAGGGGGGGAGGGGGCCAAATGGCACAAAAGGCACATCAGTAGGGCACAAGGAATGTGTGTGCGAAATTTCAGCTTGATTCCTTTTTTCGTCTGGGCTGTAGCCCTGTCAAAGAAAGCGAAAACTTTTTTGAACAGCGATTTTATAACTTAAATTCCTCCTCCCCCTGATGGTCCAGGGGATTGTATTTTGGTTTACGTCGTCAGGGGCAACTAGAGATTGAGTGTACCAAAAATCAACTCCGGGGGTCTTCATGGGGCTGAGATACAGAGGGGTGAAAAACCCAGAAAACCCCAATTTGTTCTGTCGTGTAAACTATTCTTGGTCGCTTTTATTTTCTTTCGTCTTTGGCGGTGGATTTGCTTTTGCTGGCGGCCGGGACGCTCCCGCGTCCCGTGATACGCGTTTTACTCAAAACTTGAAAATGTCCACTTACATCTCTTTGCTTCTCAGTGCCTCATATGTGACTTTTGCCACACTTTAATGTTGTATTCAAACTTTGAGCACCATTACCCACCCTACCATATCCGGTATTACCGCTCAATTAATGGTGTAGTTTTAAAAAAAATTCCTAAAACTTGTTTGTGACGAAGTTAATTGCAAACTGCTATCAAAGCTTTGTAGTTACACTTTGTTAAAAAAAAATACATTGATTTTTTGCGTTAATTTGATTATAAGCACCATTCTCCTATTTTCCCCTACACCGACAGTACTGAACATATCCCGTTTCCGGTGAATTAATTAAACTAACGTGGTCCGTCATTTCAAATTTTTCCGTGGGGGGGGGGGGACAATTTCGATTTTATTGTTTTATCAGGAAACGACAAAAACCATGCCCACTTATTTGTAAAAACATTTATTTTTCAAAGGCAGGGGGAGGCAAATGTCACCCCTGACCCCCGTAGATGACGAACATGCTTACAACTGCTCTTAGAATTTGACGCATTGTCGATATTTCACTTACTTGTTTAAAGAATGATAAA
>NW_026558056.1:15096-46341 GCF_026930045.1 Uloborus diversus | reverse complement strand
GAGTTTGGGACAAAACAACAGCTAGTAGTTTGTAATCATTTTTTCTTTGCATTCGAAAAGTTTGTTTGTAGCATGTTGCTTGAAATTCAGGTTTTCATCAAGATGAATACCTAAGTATTTGACCGAATTTGAGTAGAGAATGTTGTCACCAAAGAGTTTTATAGAAGGGGGAAAGAATTTTACTTTCCCTTTGGTAAAATAGATGAGTTTTGTTTTGTCAGTATTTATGTCGAATCTCCATCTAGTAAACCATGATTGTAATCTTTTTGTGTGTTCTTGGAGAAGGAGATGGGCAATGTCGGGATCTGGGTTTGTAGCAATAAGGGCCGTATCATCAGCAAACATAGATATGAGGGTATTATTGTAAGCTGGAACGTCATGGGTGTAAATATTATAGAGTTGCGGCGAGTTTCCTGCCCCCTGTGGGAGACCAGCTTGGATTGAGTGTTTATTTGAGAGGGAATTTCTGATTTTTACCTGAAAAGATCTGTTTTGTAGGAAGGAGTTAGTTATTTTTATAAGGTATTTAAGGATTTTTAGTTTAATCATTTTGTAGATTAGCCCTTTGTGCCATACTTTGTCGAATGCTTTGGAGATGTCTAGGAAAAGTCCAATTGAGCGGTGGTTTTTTCGTAAGCCATCAGTAATATGATTGGTAACTCTTAAAAGTTGATGTTTTGTAGAGTGTGTATTGCGAAAACCAAATTGATAATTTGGTGTTAAGTTGTGTTCGTCAAGATGTGAGTTGATTCTGGCTAGGAGAATTTTTTCAAAATTTTTTGAAAGAGAATTTAGTAGGCTTATTGACCTATAATTTTGAGGGAAGCTTGGATTTGAGTTATGTTTGGGAATGGGAGCAATTATAGCATTTTTCCAAATGTTTCTGAAATATCTTAAATTGATGCAGAGATTGAAAATTTGGGTAATATAAATGAGAATGTTTATCGGGAGATTTTTGATAATCAAGTTGTTTACTCCATCTTCACCTGGGCTTTTGTTGTTTTTCAGTTTTTTAATCTCGACTGTTACGTCATCAAGGGTGATTCGTGGAGGGGGAAGAAAAAGGTTTTCGGTAGAGAAAAAGATGCTGTTTTCTCTATTTACATGATCAATTAAGTTGTTGTTATAACTGGGTGCAGTGTGTAAATTGCTGTTCCAGTGAATAAGCAATTGCATTAGCCTTTTCATTTTCATCATAAGCCATTCTATTGCTACTGTGGAGTGGGGGAATGATTTCGGTTTTTTTATTCAGTTTTCTAGTAGCTTGGTATAGGGAGATGTCTTCAGTAGAGAGGGATTGTGCGTAGTTTTCCAATTTTCTTTTTTGTAGTCAGAAATTAATTTCTTAACTGTTTTAGTGAGGTGGTTATACATTGTTTTATTAGGAGGGTAAAAGGTTGAGTTCCAAAGTTTTTTAAAGTGATTCTTTAGTTTAATGGTACTTAGAATGTATGTGGGAAGTTTGATAGGTTTATTTGTTGCAATCCTAGTATAGGAGGCTGCTTTTTTTGCTTCTTTGATTTTTTCATTTATGAATCTGATAGCTTCGTCAATGTTGTCTTGGTTTAAGATATGGGGAGTGACTTGAGTGATATATTCAAGTGTAGCAGTGAATTTTTCCCAATTTATAGTGGTTATGGTTTTTTGGTAGATTTGTTTGGTGTGTTTTATGTGGAAGTTTACCATGATAGGGTAGTGGTCTGATCGAAGCTCGTGGAGAGATTCAATATTGAAGCAATTGTTGAAATTTGTTATCGCAAAATAAATAGTGGTGCTAATTCCATCACCATAGAAATGGGTGGGGTCTGAGGGAGCTAGAATTTGAAAGTTATTTTTCCCAGCCATTTCATAAATTCTTTTTCCGGCTGTGTTTCCACCGCCTGAACTCCAAGATCTATGCTTTGCATTAAAATCCCCTATGAGGATAGTATTTATAGGGTTTTTAAGCAAATTTTCAATATCATTGTAGTTGTGTAAGGTTTGTAAGGTCAGATAAATTGAGCTTACAATAAGTTTGCTATTGTCACAAGTAATTTCAGTAATAGTATTTTCGAAGGTAGATTGGATGGTGGGTAGCTGTTTGTGTTTTAGTGCTTTGTGCACAAGGATTGCAGTACCACCTCCAGCATTAGTGAGGCGATCCTCACGGTAACCAGTGTAGTCGGGAATAAAAAATTTGTCTTGAGGCTTTAGTTTGGTTTCTTGTAAACAAATAACGTCTGGGGAATAGTTGTCGATGAATACATTAAGTTCAGTTATTTTGGTTTTGAGTTGGTCCTAGATGCCATTGCAGTTCCAGGAGACAAGTTTAAAGTTGGAGTAACTACCCATGATTGGATTGTGTGCTCATTTTTTGCAGTTCTCCAAGGAGAGCTATTAATGTCATACTTAGAGAGTTTAGTATATTTGTGCTTGGAGCACTGTTTTCATTTGATTTTTGCTGAGTGATTTGTAGCTGCTTCGAGGGACCCTGATTCTGCAATGGGGTCGTGTGCGGCTTACTCAGATTTTCTTTCAAGATATTTATTCTCCTGATATTGTTCCAGACCACTTCATTTTGTTTTGTACGGTCATTTTTGGGTTTTTGGTTGAATTTTAAGAGGTCAATGTTTGGTTTTTGTGGCCTTTTTGAGCATATTGAGTAGTTTGATGTGTGTGGGCCACCACACAAAATGCATGTTGGAGGGAGATTTTGGTCGCGGTCACAGTTGCTTGATCTGTGTGGTCCAGCACATTTAACACAGACCGAAGGTCTGTTGCAGCCGATCGAACTGTGATTGAATTGTTGACAATTCCAGCATTGGCTGACTGAGTTCTTTTTTCTTAGTGGTTCAACACTTATTTTTAGATTGTCAAGGTATTGCAGATTCCCAATTGTTTGATTTTGACTTGATAGAGGCAGGTGAATCATGAATAATGGAAGGGGTTCGTGTGTTCTGCCTTTCTGCAATTGAGTGAAATGGGATGGGTAATATTCCAGTTTGTTTAGCTCTGTTGTAATCCAAGCAGGGTTTGAATTAATTGGTAAACCTCTGATGACTATTTTTAAAATTTTTTCGTCAGGGAGAAGTAGGGTATGGTTTGCTATGTTATTTTCGTCAAGATAGGATTTAAGTATTCTGTGAGCATTAGTACTTTTTATTTTACGCATAAGTTTTCCATTATGCATTAGTTTTCCAGTAATGTTTTCACCAGCAATTTCAGCGAACTTTTTGAGAGTGTTCACTGGGTCTGTGAAATTATCCACCCAGATAGGGGGAATACCTTTTTCAGTGCGTCTTTGAAGTTGCCATTCCCACTCTTCATTTGAGGTGGAGGCAGGCTTTTCGAATAGTGGTAGAATAGTGGGTGGGTCAATATCAATTTCAAAACTTTCATTATCAGAGTTTATCGACTAATTTTCAAAGTCCATGTTTTGCGTGGAGTCGTTATTCTGATTTATTTCAGTTGTAGATTCACAAGTAGATGAATTGTTATCAATGTTATCCTTTTTTTTGTTTATTTTTTGCCTTGTTACTGCTTCTAGAGGCATTATCATTACTTTTGCTAATTTTGCATTCGTTTGCAACGTTAGGATTTTCGTTAGATCTTTTTTTGTTTTTTTTTTTTTTCCTTATTTTTATGGGGAATGAGACATTTTATTAAGTGTTTCGGGTCAGCTACATTACTTAAATTAGAGTCAGACTTAGAGTTTAGACCAGCACCATTGTTATCAATTTTCGAGTTTAGTTCTAACATTTGATTTTTTAGGGTATTTACTTCTGTTTCTAACCTATTAATAATGCTTTTATATCTTTGTGCTTCAAGTAATTCAATTTTAGGTTTATTGAATATCTAAGGTTATGCAGTTTCCTAAATGACTCACAGTCATTAATGCAATTATCATAGCCTTCTATTAGTATAGTATCAATCTTTACTGAATAGAAGTTTAAATCTTCACATGATAGCTCATTGCTTAACAATTTCTTTAGAATGTTCGTAAAATCAAAATTTTCTCTCTCACAAATCGAAACAAGAGTTACCAAAGGGCTTACCTGGTTCCCGTTAGGGCCAGATTGTGCCATTTTGGGCTCCTTGTGCGGGAGATTCAAAACTAGATCGTAACGGCCGCCTTGAAAAAGGCGGTTATTTGAGAGCGATGAAAAACATAACCGGCGGCTATGGAGGTCAAAGCAGCTATCCTGACATGCATCTGTGTGTCTGTCTGTGGCATCGATAAACCGATTTCGATATTTCTTTTTCTTTCTTTCTTTTTTTTTTTTTTTTTGTTCATAAGGTGACTTGATTGAAAGTGTTTTTAATTTGGTCTCGTCTTTGTAGTACTTTAATTACCGAAGATACATACCTATTAATTAAATACCGAATTACCGTTTTTCGCAATTATGGTACTGAGAACTTACCCGTACGTAAAAAATATTGGCACTAATAGAAAGAACAAGTTTTTCTGCGTTTAATATTTGTTTGGAATTTTCAAGTTAAATACAGTAGAGTTATAATCTTGATAAGTAAATTTCAAATACAGTGAAACCTGTGTAAAGTTGACCACTTGCGGTGCACTACTTTAGTGGTCAACTTAAACAGGTGGTCAACTTATAGAGGTTCAATTATACGATAAGATTTAATTCTGTGCCTGAAAATAGCGGTCAACTTATACAAGTGGTTAACTTAAAAGGGTGGTCAACTTTACAGGATTTACTGTACAATTCTAAACCTTTATACAAGTCATTGTTAACGATTTCTCTGTTGCAAAATTAGGAGAGAAAGCTCAATGAGTTAAAATTTCTATCTGCTTTCAGTTTCCGTTCGCTACCCATGTATGGATACTGACATGCAAGAATTATCTTAACACGGGGCTGGTCCTCTGGTTCAGGGTTTTTAGAATTTTACATGTGATATTAGTTCTTCAATCAATTTTTCAGTTGCATTTTTCTTCAATTTGGTTTTTCTCGGCAGTCTTCAAAAACGTGAGACAAACTTCTCTGTCTACTGTCGACGGCAGCAGCGAGTCGGGAGGAATAGCTCAACACTGCATTTGTGCCGAAATAAAAGGCGGTAAGTTATTTCTACCCTGTCCAGTAGCTTTATCATCGACCCTTGTTCCTACATAACCTACAGCTGCCGTACAAGTTAAATACACTTTTTCGCATTTTATCCAAGCATAAATTTAACTCCTTCCCATTCCTCCAAACTCTCCTACAATCTTAGCGGATACTTCTTTTAAGAATAAATCATATTTTTGATTATGTTTTCACGGGAGATGAATTTTTGAAGAAATTGTGCCTTTACACTGAATTGGATGGAGCAAGGACGGATCCAAAAATTATTCAAGGAGGGGGCGGCTGATAACAAATACTTATTTATTTTTGAATTATTATTATTTTCCTAAATTAGTATTATTTTCCCTAGCCTCTGCACAGTAACATCTTTTTTTTTTTTTTTTTTGGAATTTCCATTTCTAAAACATTCCTGAGAAGTGTATTAAACTCCACACCTTACCTTGACGTCATCAAAGGTGTCCTATAGTTGCTTTTTTCGGACTTCAATTAAAAAACTTTCCAGGAATAGGCACCCGAACCCCATCTAACATCATCTAAGATTGTCCAAAATTAAGTTTTTGGAACTTCAAGAATGTCTTGTGCAAAGTTCCGATCCCTATCGCGAAACTATTAAGAGATATGCTATCATTGCGTTTTCAAGACTACAATTCTGAAAAAATTGCGAGAAAGAGTCCTTTTTTTCGTAACATTATTAAAGATCGTTTAAAATTACGTTTTTTGGAATTTTTCAGTGTCGAAAATATGCCGAGAGCAAGTCCCTGTATCTCGGCTCAAGGAGGGGGACGATCGCCCCCATCATCCCTCCCTTGTATCCGTCTTGGGATGGAAAAAATTTGGAGAAAGGAAGAATTTGAAGTCCGTATCCGTATTCACGGATCTAGACAGTAATGATCCGTTTCCGCGGATCTACATTTTTAACGATCTGGCACGTCACTAGTTGGTACACATGCTAGTTTTTTCAGAAGTTTCTTAATCCAAAGTATTGGATAAGTCACTCACTCTAATAAAGTGACCGTTGTGTAGGTGTTTTCTAACGCTTCTTTTATAATCCAGTATCCGCTTTTCCCTCATTTTATCACTATATTCGCTTTCGATTCCGCTCGAATACTTAGTCGCACAAAGGTCAATCAGACGCAGTTAAAACAAATCTAATTTCTGTTTCACTGAGGAACAAAGCTATTAAACAATCTCCTCAAAAACTTCATAAAAGGCATTACTAAATATATAAATAACTCTCTCTCTAAATTATTCGTACCAGATTCATGCAACAGATGGCACATGCGTAAATTCACTTTTGGATGGAAAAAGGGTTCCCCTCAATACCGAAACACATTTATTAAGATCTCAGCCAATGCGCGCGATTTAACATTGCATTGTTTGGTGTGATAATGATTACGATTTAAAACGCCTGGGTTTCAAAACGCTCTTATATGAAAACTACTGATCCAAATTACTTGTTCGGGTATTTCTCCATTACAGAAAATCTGCCAATGTATGACACAGTCGATTAATTTAGGCAAATCTAAAGCGAAAAATTTGCAAAAAGAGTTTTTGCAAAGCACGGAAATGTTGTTTGCCAGAAATATACAATAGATTCTAAGGGTTTGCAAGTTGCAAGCCATGTATTAGTATCTTCAGAAATAACACTGAAAGCGCCATCTGTCAGCAGATTTTTGAAGCATTAGTTTTCTTCAGCTGACTACTTTCCATGGCCTAATGATTGCTCTGGCAGAATATCAAGTCATTTTCACCTGCAGTTTACAAAGTAAACGTTTTGAAATCAGGACTTCAACAATAAACGCCCCCTGCCTCCCAGCATTTTAATATCTAACTTATGACAATACATGTTAAGAAAAATTCTTCTACAACACAAGAGCGTTAAAAAAGTACGTCGCTAAATCATTGGCAAAACATTAGGGGTGTCAAACTGAAAAGGAACCAAGCACGACAACGATTGGAGTATCCAATGTGGATTGTAGCGTGCGCGGTCGGTCGATCGTTCAATATTGAGATAGGGAGGGGCGGGGGGAAAGTTTTTTCTGGTACTAAGGCGAGAGCTCTTGAACCCCGAAACAAAGGGAAGGGAGATTGTCTCTTTGGGCGGGGCAAAGCGCCGGAGCATGATTGCATCCCAGCTAGCGAGGCAGAAAAATTGGTCAGTCTTTTCACCGGGGGAGGGAGTCGAGCGCCCGCGATGCATTTAAATAACCCTTACTCTGTCAGGGGACCATGTAAAAGTTTTGAGGCCCCTGATTGGCTAAAGCGAAATGACTAGCGCTTACATACGGCGGCCATGTTTTTTCTTTCATCCAACGCGTATGAACAAATTTCGTTTTCATTTAATTCACGCTTGAATGTAAACATTTTTTTTTTCAATTTCGAATAATGGCTACCGAATCTTGTTTGGAAATGAAACTTCCCCCTTCTTTTAGTACAGTGAAACCAGTGAAGTTGACCACCCTTATAAGTTGACCACCTGTCTAAGTTAACCGCTTTTTTCAGTCTCAGAATTAGCCTTTATGATATAAATCATCCTCTGTAAGTTGACCACCTGTTTAAGTTGACCACTAAAGTAGTGCACCGCAGGTGGTCAACTTACACAGGTTTCACTGTAACTGTATTGTAAATAGGAAGTGTAATATTATTACTATACGCAGCGACATAAAAAATGTGAAGTAGTGCAATGCATGGGTGAAAGAATTTGGACTTCAGACAAATACGAAATGGAATTCAAGGTTTTCAATTCCTCAGAGAAAGAGAATTATGTGTTCATAAGTACTAATTTTTTCTTTGCGTTTATATTCTAATAAACATTGGTTACGTAAATTTTGATAAAATTACCAATTCATTTATTCATTCCATAGTGCTGCCATCTATCTATGTATCTAATATGTGAAAATATAAAAATCACATTAAAATAAAACTGGAAACACATTCTGATAAATTAAATGAATAATAATTATTGAAACATTATTTTTAATTACTTGATAGAAATTTTTTTAAAAAATTTTGTGCGAAAATTTTTTAGCTGCTATGAGTAATATTTTACTGATTTTATTCATAGAATTTAGTCTATTCATATTCATGTAACTTTTACTTGTATATTTAGAGTAAAACAATTGCATTGTCAAACTTTTTTTTCTTTTATTCTTTTTTTTTTTTAATAAATCTGAGTTGCATTCAAGATTAAGTTACGAATACGGCAACTTTTGGAGGGACAAAGTAATTATAGTAATGCCAATTCTCACAACTTGAATCTTCATTAGTTCATTTGCATTAAGTCTGCTGCAATGTTAAATATTTTTCCAATTATTTCATGCTGTGCCTACATTTTCGTGAAGGGAAAATTTTCCAAAAGAAAACTGAGCTCCCACATCACCAGATTAGTTGTATCATCTTGGTGCAGTTAGTACCTTATTCTTGGATTTAACCTGATTTTTTATTGGATTTACTTATTTGTTCAATAGTTTCTAGAAAACAATTTGTTTGTCACCACAGTTCCTTCATGAAAATTCCAAAGGAAGAAAATAAAAGAAGCCTTTCAAAAAAGTCTAGTTGTCCGGGAAAAATAAATGTAAAAATTAAATTAGACACGCCTTCTACAAGAAAGAAAGATAAATTGTAAAGTACTGCTAGATTTCAATCTGAAAACAAGAATGCTTAGAGATAATTTAAAATGAAAACTGTAAGATGAAAGTTCTTTTTTGATATAATCCAGTTCTAATTAGTAAACTGAATCGGCATTCATAATAGAAGCTACAGGCTGTATAATCATCATACGTGATGTAATTATAATACATTTAACTTATTATTGCAAAAAAAAATCAGATATTTAATAGTTTGCATGTAATATAAATTATATATTTGTAGTGTAACTAAAATAGTCATTCGCTTTGGCCAATCAGGAGCCTCAAAACTTTAAATGGTCCCCTGACAGAGTAAGGGTTGCTTAAATGCGTCTGGCATGGTATGGAAAAAAAAAGAGAATCCTCTTTCACATTTTTAATGGAAGATCGTATGTGACAAGACCGTCCACATAGCTTTCGTGACGAGGAATGGAACTTTCTTAATTAATTTAAATTACCGCGTAAGAAAAAATAAGGTTGTTAAAAAATTTCTTTCGATTTTTTTTTATTGTGACACATTTTGCAAATAGATCAGAGTCTGAGCGCTGTTGTGGAGCATATTTTCAAAAAATTACGGATAAATTTTGGTAATGAACATATTTATAAAACATTGACTAGCGCGCACATACGGCGGCCATGCTTTTTCGTTCGTTCAACGCATATGAACAAATTTCGTTTTAATTCAATTCACGCTAATATGTATCTATTTTCCTTTTCCTCTTCGAACACTGACTACCTGTTTATTCTTTCAAATCTGCACAATTTCTTTCTGCATTTATTAAATACTACTCATTAAAAATAGTTTCTAGCAATCCTACTTTGCTGATTTTTTGAATTGAAAAAATGGGGACGAATTTTATGTGCTGCCATCTATATATACATTGTAGTATGTTATGCTCGCATAAACTAATTAATATAAATTTGAAACAATTGGAAAATTTTAATGTGTAGACTGTTTTAAATTTTAATTTGTTTCTTCTAACGATTTTCTTCCACTACTTTTGAACTAGTTTTTGTATTGTTTGGTAATAATGTGTAGTGGTTTTAATAAGATTAGAAAACACAATATATAATATGCATGTGTTTCTTAAGCTAAACTTTTAAAAAGAGTAGTTCTAAATTTAGTTTCGTGATTTTATATTTTGATTAATTTTTTTTTTTTAAATCAATAAGGAAATTCATGTCAAAAATATGTCACATATTACATACATAGATAGATGGCAGCACTATGGAATAAATAAATGAATTGATAATTTTATCAAATTTTACGTAACCAATATTTATTAGAATATAAACGCAAAGAAAAAATTAGTACTTACGAACACATAATTATCTTTCTCTGAGGAACTGAAAACCTTGAATTCCATTTCGTATTTGTCTGAAGTCCAAATTCTTTCACCCATGTACTACTTCACATTTTTTATGTCGCTGCTTATAGTAATAACATTACACTTCCTATTTACAATACAGTTACTAAAAGAAGGGGGAAGTTTCATTTCCAAACAAGATTCGGTAGCCGTTATTCGAAATTGAAAAAGAAAATGTTTACATTCAAGCGTGCATTAAATGAAAACGAAATTTGTTCATACGCGTTGGATGAAAGAAAAAACATGGCCGCCGTATGTAAGCGCTAGTCATTTCGCTTTAGCCAATCAGGGGCCTCAAAACTTTTACATGGTCCCCTGAGAGAGTAAGGGTTGTTTAAATGATTGGCATTTGCCTACTCGTTCCCAGCGGAGGTGCGTGCGCGATCGCAAGCAATAGGGAAGTTGCAACCTATTAAATGTTCATATTTTGGCTATTGCATATTGTTAACTGACCCTCAAAACTAAAAAATTCACCATCGCCGAATTTTAAAACACCGTGGTTGATTTTTAATGAATTTTTAAAAATCCACGCGCAAAAGTGCGCTCTTCTGAAACGTCACGAATCTACGTCACAGGGCGCGAATGGCCAGCCTTCCGCCGAAGATCCCTTGTTTTCGCTAGGGACATTTTTAGCGCGCTGATATTTTTATTTTTTAGAATTTCAATAATCCTTTTGAACACACTATGGAGGCCGGATTCGTTAAAGCACAATGTAAATAATCTTCCTCAAATAATATCAATGGTGATATTCGAATATTTGCGAGAGGATGAGAGGCCTATGCCATCTGACGTCACAGGCGCTTGAACTTTAAAATTAATTTAAAAAAAACTACTTATCGTATCGCAAAATTTTTTTCACCTATGATGTTCATACATGTTACTCTATCATATAAAAATAAAATTGAAAAATCGAAAACTTCCCTATTCGGAGGGTTATTCAAGGAACGCTGTCTGTCTTCCGCGAAGGAGGTAACGGCGAGCTAATTACGAATTCCTTCAGCGTAACCATTCCCAGCCTGTCTACTTGCGTAAGTGGCTGGGTACGTGAAACATACAATTTGGTGTTTCTTTCACTTGATTTAGGAATGCGAGTTACTAGTACTTATATCTAGCTAAAGAAATTAAAAACTGGCAGACAAGAAAAAAAAAGTCTTTACAAGCCATATAATATTTAACAGGCCTGGGGGGATAGTTTGTAGGAGAAAAAGAAGAAAAGTGCCGAAGACACCTACAAGGAAATAAAAAGGGGGGAGGGGTAACGCTTATGGCCTCGATAGGGCTGCAAGGCTGCTTATGAGGGCTTCGATCTGTTTCTTTTGGGCTTGATGTTGGGAGAGGTTTTGGGTGATGAGGGTTGTTATATAATGTATTGAGACTCCTTGACGTTTAATATGCATTTTATTTTAGTTAAATTTGGGAACCAGCTTTACGTTACAACATTTAAATCATCTTGAGTCGTTCTGACAATATTTTAAAAACCTTAAGTCACGTTCACTTACAATTATATTAAAAGTAACATTTGAAGTAATAATAAAATATGCAAGGCTAAACTATATTACAAGGGTCATCACTTGATCTTTTGCCCAAGAGTAGTCTACTGCTGAATGGCAACCGGTCTTGGAATAAAATCAGTCGGGGTCTTTGGAGCTGCACTTGGGATCCTTTTGGTCCAGGCATTGTCTTATTATACAGAAAAAGGCTGTCGGGGCTTGGGTCTTTCCGGGCAGATAGGAGCGTTTGCGGTGTAAGCACCTCCGAAACGGGGGGGGGGAGTGGTCTTGTCCTTTGTACATTCGTACGATCTGTGCTTTTGAGGCATTTGGGGGATCGGAAGCATTTGGCGGTCGCGTGGCCAAAACGCTGTCAGCGGTAGCATTGTACAGCAGTTGCCTTGGGCCAAAGTCGTTCGACTGTAATCCAAAGATATATTAAGTTGCTAACACCGAAGACATCGTCAGCTTTTTCGTAGTTATTGAGCACGGCTAAGAAGGGGGGCGGCGGGGGGGGGGCTTTTTTCCGGTTCAGTCTTCATTTGTAGTACTTTGGAAAAACCTTTAAGGTCTTGAAGGATGTCAGCGATTGGGTAGTCAATAGGAAAGCCTCGGATGACAAGTTTTAAGGGTTTTTTACTGGACAGGTCTCTGCTGTGGAACTGGTGCTGATGGTCTTCAAGGTATCTCTCGATCAAATCGACATCGTCAGAGAGGGAGGCGTAGATCTGGAGATTGTCGCCAATTAGTTTCCCTTGAATTATTCCAGCACACATCTTTGATAGTATTTCAAGAAACTTGACCGGCTCCGGGGGATTTGCTACCATGATGAGGGGAGGAGGTCGAACCTTGGCGTTGATGGGAGCAACTTTACTAGTCATGAGAGAAGTCTCGTCGTCAGCCATACTAGGAGCGACTTGATTATTTTCACCTTTTTGATAGGGGTCTTCATGGGGAACTCGCTCCCAATTTCAATTTGCATCAAGGATACATGCGTATCCTATTCTTCTATTCATATAATGCCTACTTTTAAATAAATTGTTTTGTTTGCTTTACCAACGAGCCATCAACGCAGTCACCAAATCTTACCATACAGTCCACTGCCAGCAAATTGATTTTCCCCCTTAGCCAGGTGGCTTCATATTGCAATTTCATTTTCTAAGCAGGGGAAAATGCGGCCAAGTGAACTAGTTAAGATCACTTAACTTTTTGAAAATGAACAAAAAGGAAATTGCATAGAAATATCATTTTGTCTTTTTAGCAGTAAATTTTTTTTTTTTTTTTATTTTCCAACGTAAATTCCATGCCTTCAAGTTTGTTCCGTGAAAATATTGAGTTACTCTTGCAGTAGATTTGAAGTTAGAACGTTTTGAGCCCTTAACTTGAGTGAGATTAATGCCTCTCAACATGTGAGGACTGGCGTGATAATATGGAGTAAGAAAAAACTTTAATTTTCCCAATAGTTATTTTTTATTTAAGTTTTTTAATGTCTTATTTTGGAAAAGAGGCATGGTCCTCATGACATCAGAAGTGATGTACTTTGGTGCGCTACTCCATTAACGCGCTAAATGTTTAAGCATTGTTGAAAAAACTGCACTGATGGTATCAGTGAATGGCATTTCATGAATTGTGATGTCATGTCCAGAAGCGTAAAATATAAAATTGAATCTGCGCACCGATTAAAATGATTTTTTACTAAACTTAGTCAAATTATTTTATAGATGGCTAAAACCTATGATTTTAAGCATGCTCTTTCAGAAAAAAAATACTTTAAAAGTTTCGAAACAACCCAATTGGAATATAGCGGGTGACAACGGCGGCTATCTTCCAAGCTCCGAGCTTTGTCTTTGTCTTGCGAGGGAGAGATAATTTTTTTTTAACCCGTAACAGGGGGGTGAAAAAGTAGGACGTAACAGGGGACGTGAAGTCTCAGAGACCGCTCTACTTTCAATTTTTTTAAAAAATCGTGTAATTAAGATACATTCCTGTAAATTTCTTTAAATATTCTTTGCACTTTTTGTTAGCACGGGGAAAAAAACATTTTTAAATTTCGAAATGAAAATTTAGCAAATGCCTAAAGATTTTTCGAGATAAATCATATGTTGCAGTAAATAATTTATTATTCGTAATAAAAATAAATCTATTATCAATGAATGATTTTATTTTACTTGTTTAATATATACATGACATTTTAATACCAGAAAATCGATGATATCACATTACGGGAAAATTTTGACAGCCCTTTAACTATTGGTATTTCACATCGTATTTCCAGGAGTAATTTAGCCATTATTGTCCTTAGAACATGATTAAGTAACTTTTGAAAACATTTCAAACAATTTTCAACCTCATCTAGAATATTTTGCATTTCTTCCGCATAACGCAGATAAGATAAATGAACCTATATCCGCGGTTGTAACAATAAGACCCATGTCTACCACTTCCGAAAATTGTAACACTGAAGGGGAGGAGCGGTCTCACAGATCGCCTTCTAAAGAATACAATAAAATGTAAACTAAGTGCACTTGCCAAAACATCTTGATAAGCAAGGGAGGTGTTCAAGGTCATAAAACAAAAAACTATTAGGAAAAACCATTCAAGCGGGCTGAAAATAAAATAGGTGTGATCCGATGAACTTTTGAGCGGTCTGTGAGACCGCACCTCCCCTGTTAAGGGTTAAGATTCGATCAGATCGTCTATCTGCATTTTAGGACAGACGAGTTGAACTTGAGCACAGGAAAACCGTTAATTCAGATAAACACTTCAAAGTCGACGCAGTTTCATCTAGAACACAAAACCAGGGCTGCTCATGAGAGTGGTTCTGCTCCTTGATGACGCGCGAGCACACGTCTCCAGGGTCACTCAGGCGGCACTGGCCAAGGTTAAGTGGGAGCAGTATGACCATCCGCCCTACAGTCCGGACATGTCGCTCTGCGATTTCCATGTGTTTGATCCTTTGAAAAAGCGTTTGAAAGGAAAGCACTTCAATTCAGAAAACAAACTCGAGGACACTGTAAAGACTGGGTCTCTTCCCGGTAAAATAAATTTTTAAACACCCCCTTGTACAACAACTGGGCAACTGCAAATAAACAAAAAAAAAAAAAAAAACTAAATAAATAATAGAACCATAGAACCTTTTTGCTTTTGTTCGATAGAAAGCGGAAAAACTTAAAAAAATTAAACAAAATTTTGTAATGGCAATTTAATTACAAATAAATCTAGTCTCCACGTTCCACTAAAATCATGAATAATATTCATTTGCTGAGTTTTTATCGCAGATAGTAGGATAAACAGAATTGCAATTTCCCCCAACGAAATGATTTATGACTTTCTATCTGACACCCTAGCGACACAGCGAGATAGATGGCGCTAGCATATCCAGAGCTCTAGGAGAATTATGAATGTCAATACACATGACAAGAAGTGGGCTTCATTGCCGATTGGACCGATTAGACCCAATTGCACCCTCTCCCCCCCCCCCCTCCTCAGCAAGCCCTGTTAAAAAAAAACTGAAATAATAACTTCTGGGGAATATTTAGCTTATTTTTAATATAGGAGTACGGAGCAACTTTCATTTCATGAAATGGCGAAGGAAAGGTTCTTTAAGCATGTAGCACTGCTTTTAAAATCAGTTATGTTTGTTAGAAAAACTACTCATTTTGAGTAGAAATAATTTCCTAGTTTCCACATTAGTTTTCTTTAAAATATAGGAGGAGGGGAGGTGGCGATCTATCCCAAAAAATATATTTCATATATCTATTACAGGGTGATTTTTATAAAAGATAGGAGTTCAAAACGCTCAGTTTTCGAAATTACTGGGGACGCGATACTTACGGAGCAATCCTGAAGGCATAAAATTTTCTTTGGAGAAAGAAAGTAGTTTCAAAATGTACCAAACAATGATGTCATAAAGGTTTTGGAATTTTACTGACACAAATTTGCTGCTAATTAGAAAAAATAGTATTTTCATGCAACATTTACGATAAAAAACATTGTCTTCCTTTATATACTGTATCTATCAAACCTAATTATCGGCTGATTAAATAAACCGAGTTTTCTAATGAATAGTGCAATTTGATTTCTCTCTCAATGCATTACCATAACGCTTGGGATCTACGAAAATGCTTTTTCCAGATCCCATACTGGAAATACAATGCAAATAACTTTTCCCGGCGATACAGCAGGCTTTTCGTTCGTGACTGGCAGTGAAAATAATTATTTTCATAAAGTCATAGTTCCCGATACTAATCAAGCTTGCTTTTCCACGGAGGATCTGTTGAATATGGGAAGTAAAGGGGATCTATCTATATCATTAGCACCATGATAAACACACGAAAGTGAAAATTCGCAAACCGCGTATTTCAAATTTAACTGTTTGCCGTAGTACTCAAAAAAAAAAAGGCTACTTACTGGTTATAACCATTTCAAACTATAGTTTTATACTTGAAGCTATTTTAAAAGTTATGACATAAAAAAATTACTAAACGCGTCAAGTGGAAACAAATACATTGTTTTGGCTCTCCTGAAAAGTCAATTTTCTCATTCGTTAGTTTAGCATGTCGTCGACAATTTGTGAAGTTAAAAAACAAAGCAGTGTGGCATACATAAAAGTTTAACGAACTGAACTACAGGTAAGATTTTGTCGTGCAAAAAAGGTTCTCACAGTGAACTTTTTTGTATTGAATAATTTTGCTCGATGAGCTCACGCCTTCTTCATTTGTGTACTTGAACTTCACAGGGAAAAAAACTTGGGTTATTTCTTAAATTCGTTTATCGCTTTCTACAATATATACCATTTGTTTCGAAAACATTACTTTTTGATATCTGGTGCATCATTCGAACTCACACTGATCTTTCAACTGCAGTATTAGTATTATCTATATTTGTTGAAACCATGGATTTTGGGAAGGGTTTTGATCCTAAAACTTCTACACTGGCTGCACCACTGAGTTCTTCAGAACGAACCACCTTTTTTGTTTCTGCACAGATTAAATTGAGCAGCAGAATCTTTTCAAACAGTTCTGTCCAACCATGTGAAGCTGTTTTACTTCTGTGTAAATAAATAAATTAATAAAAGTGTCTCCCGTAACACGCTTTTTTTACATGCTCGCTGAAAGATAGGAATGGCAAAGATGGAGAGTTTTTGTTCACTTAAAGCAGTAAAGACCAATCTACGGCCCGTGGGCCATACAAGTGTTCATACAGGGTGTTCCAAAAATGAGTGATACATTTGAAAATTCGATAATGGCTAAACGGGCAGCGGTAGAAATACACCGTTTGTTGCATTATGATTGGAACAGCAGTAAATTTTTAGACACACAAACTTTCAAAGTTAGTTGCAATGTTCCTGAACAGATGGCGTCGCTGGTATTTTAAAAGGTATTTAAAAAAAAAACGCAATCAGTAAGAACGCCAAAGTAACCGGTATGTTTGAAAAATCACTGAATACTAAACGGGTAGCGAAAGAAATACACTGTTTCAATGCAATATGCTTGACAAAACAGTAACCTTTCAGTCAGACACCTGCAGCCATCTCTAGATACCTTCATCGCCATCTGTTGAGGAGCATTGTAACTACTTTTGAAAGTTTGTCTTTGAAAATTTACTGTTTAATCAATGCTCGTTTAGCTTTTATTAATTTTTCAAATGTGTCAGTCATTTTTGAAACACCGTGTAACAACACTGCTTTTTTTGAACAGTAAATATTCCTATTGTGCTTGTCTCCCAGTTTTTAAATATTTCACAAACATATAATCGATGACACTGTCTTCAACCGTTGGAACCCAATTTGTCAGTGTAATCACGTAAGTTGTCTATCCCTACATGTTGATGGACGAAATAGAAGTTATTACTTTACCATACCTTACCTTCGCAAAGGCAATACTCGGAGCTCGGACCGCATCAACCTGCTGTTACGCCAATTACTTTCAATGAAGGGAGAAAGAGCAGCGATTAGTTAGGGGCTCAAAACGCTAAAATTTAGGTAAGAAACGGGGAGATAGCGACTTATCCTGAAATATTTTCTTTACGATATTAGATATTTTCTTTATAGAAGTACTATGGAGCAGCGATTAGTTAGGGGCTCAAAACGCTAAAATTTAGGTAAGAAATGGGGAGATAGCGACTTATCCTGAAATATTTTCTTTATAAAAGTACTACGAAGCGGCGATTAGTTAGCTGCTCAAAATGCTTAAATTTTAAATCTACTGCAAGAGTTTTCTCGATATTTCTACGGTTTATTCCTGAAGGCATGGAAATCGCGTTGACAAAGGGGAAAAAAAAGCAGTTTCAAACTGTGGCAATGAATGGCGCTGTAAGGTTTTATGGGTTTTATAGGTACAAATTTGCTGCTGAAAAGGAAAAACAATGTATTCAAGAAAGATTTATTGTAAAATAAATTGCTCTTCTTTAAATACTGTACCTTTCAAACCAAATGTCCTATTTGCTCATTTTGAAAAAGTACGTTATTTTTCCTAATTCACTTTGCCCAACACTTAGAAAATGAAATTACAATTGAAATTTCAAAATTATCTGAAAGCGATGTGTTTTCGCTAACTAACCTAACTTCAAATGCTGATTTTATTGCTAGTAATTTATTTACTAGAGATATCATTCCTCTTTTTGTTCCTTGCGTACATACAGATTGTCCTGAAATAGACTGATTTCAAAAAACTATGACAGGAAAATTGTTTATGATAAAAAAAAATTAAAAAAAAATTCATGCAAAAATCCATGTGATGAAGAGTAAATTTTCCCTTCCTGAGTTCGATGTTCTAGTTCAAAATATTTCAATAGATGGCGCTGTAGATAGTAAGTCTCTATCAAAAGAGGAGTGAAATTCGCCGATTTTTTCTCCAATTGCGACATGTGCTTGCATCCGGCGGTAGACATTTTGAAAATATTGTTGTGTAATTTTGTTTATTAAAAACATTTTTCGAAAAAGTATGATGTAATTTTCTATCTTTCTTTGATTCACGGTCTTACAATATGCAGCGCCGTCTATTGGAAAATTCTTGAACTAAAATCTGGAACTCGAGTGAACGAAACTTACTTCCCACCACATGAACGTTTTTCTGCAAAAATTACTTTTGTTATTATTAACGATTTTCCTGTCATAAATTTTTGAAAGCAATCGGACTATTTCAGGGCACCCTGTATATTGCTTTCAGAAATTCAGGTAATTCTGGTATTCTGGCATGTAAAATTTACTCTCAATGCATTACATAACGCTTGGGATCTACAAAAATACTTTTTCCAGTAACAGCAATGCATATAACCTTTACTCTTCAGCTGTGATTCGACAGAATTTTTGGTCTCGACGTGGTGCACAACAAAACCTATTTTCTTATAGTCATCCTTCCTGATACGAATCAAGTTATGCTTTTCGAAGAAGGATCTGATGTATTAAGTTGTCTACGGTGTAGTAAGAAAACAAAGCATAGTGAGACACCGAAATGTGTGACACAAACTGGATTACGGAAAGGATGTCATGTTTTTGCACAACACGCTCACATCTTCCTTATTTGTGTAGTTGAACTTCACAGGGGGAGAAAAGGGGGGAGGGCTTGGATAATATCTCTTTAAGTTCACATGTCACTTAATGTAATATGTACAGTACTTTCCAAGATATGATTTTTTCATATCAGGTCCATCATTTGAGCTCACTCTATACAGGATTCCCGTTATAGAAATGGCAGGATTTGTTTAAACTGTTTAGGATTCTGGCAGGGGCTTTGACCCTACAACCGCCCCTCTGGTTGCAACTCAGCCATCTTTAGACAAATCCACCCTCCCGTTTGTGTACAGAGTGAATGGAGAAACAGATTCTTTTAAAGCAGTCCTGTAAGACCTACTACCGGCTGACTACACGAAGCCCGCGAATCTGATTCATGTGGTATAGTCATGGCTGTGGAGTCGGAGTCGCACTGATTTTGATCCAAAGGAGTCGGAGTCGGAATCGCTTAAAAACAGTCCGTCTCCAACTCCGGCCTTCTTTTTTTTTTACTTCATTCGGGCCTTTTTTACTGACGATTTTTCAACCTCTAATCCTTCTTCCAAACTCGGAACTACAAAAGTACATGTAGGAATTTTTCTTCTATCTTCTTGCTGGGGAAGTAGATTACCTTCTTAACACTCACCAGTCACTCTTTAAAACAAGATTATTTGTCCACGTCATGGTCACTCTTGCGATTCACAAGGTTGATTGGTCGTTAAAATCTAGCGATACATATTTGTATCTATCCCCGATCCCTACTAATACTGGGCAAGGCGACTGAAAAAGTACTTCTGCGACTAATACCATCACAACAAGAATCTTTCAGAAGCTATGTTACTCTGTATCTTCCTATTAATTCGGCGAAATAATTTGTCTCGCGATCAATAATTTTCCGCGGTTCATCAACTAAGACATTACAGTTCTGTCTCTCTCTTTTGTTAGTCCCTCTCTTTCTCTCTAAACATTTTCAGGGGTCCTTATTTAAACACGTTCTAATTTAAGAAATACTGTATCAAATGACAGTCATACGTCCACGTGTATGTGTTTGGCAAGAAAAAGAAATGCTCCAATATGATCCAATAGATGGCGCAGGCAGTATTAGTTCAGATTGCTGCTGTGCATGAATGCTGGTGAATAAGAGGTCTGTAGTGGAAAAGGGTAGAGATCATATCGAACAACAATGCCAATTCAAAGACTACTGTTTCGAATGACAGTCATTTGCTTCTGGTTTTTTGTTGGGGAAGAAAAAATATGGTTCCAAACTGGGTAAATAGATGGCCCATTAATAGTTAAAATTGCTGCTGCTGATTACTAAAAGAGGAAAAACTCACCACAATCATACAAGCAGCACAGATAACCGCTGATCTGGTGTGGAACATGCCGTTTATTGCTTCAAGTTAACAGTCTGTAGTGGAACAAGGCCGAGGGCATTTCGAACAACTAATGCCTTAATCATCCGCAAGGTGCTCTTAATTAGAGTCCTCTTTTTTTGTTGTCACAATCACCGTTTTATTATTACTTTTTTTTTTAAAGATTTACTGCTTACATTTATCGTTTGACTGCTGAAAATTTTTTAAATAATTCTTACTATCAGTGAGGAGGAAACTGCATATATTGAAAAATAATAGAAGTGGCTATTTTCAATACACGCATTTACTTAAATTTTTACACAATAGGTAATTTTTAACAAAACAAATATTGTTAAGCTCACTCACTACGAGAGTGTGGCATTTTTAGGTTGATAGCCATTCTTTCACTTTTTCGCCAATAAAACTCGAAGTAAAATGCAGTCTGTGTAGTGTGAAAATTATACCAACAAACAACGGCCACTTCTACGCTTTTTTCAGTTGAGTCACTCTTTGACTCAACGCAAGAGAAGAGCGATAGATGTTCGTCAGACTCAAATTTTAAAGAAACGAAACATCAAAAAATTTCAGACGCTCGTATATTCTTCATGCAATGTTTTCATCAAGTTAAATCAATCCTTCCGATCATAAGCTTCTGAGGAAACAAACGCTTTCAAATTCCTTCATCTAAGGACATTATATTCATCAGTAGAGCTTTTTCAGCATGTCATCAGGGCTATCACCAAGCATTGTCAATGGAAGCGCTAAAACTGGCACATTGCAATGAGAGACCAAATTATTTAAGCATAAAATATGTCAGGAAGAACGCAAATAATTTCTAGCTAAGAGTATCAAGTGTGCGAGAGACGAATGAATAAAAAGGAGCAAAATTTGCTTGAAACCGCTTGAACATGAAACTCCGCCATTATTATATTTTTTTCACGAACGCCTTTAAAACCTTTGCGAACCACCAGTTGGGAACCGCTGGTCTAAAGTGAGCAGCGGATGGGTAAATTGTATTATCGCCGCCTTTCTAATTGAATAGAAAGGCGTATTACATGAATCATTCCCGAAATACCAATGAGAAGGAAATTTAGTAACAGATTCTTATACCTAAATCAACAATTTAGAAACAATTAGAAGAATATTATAAAAAAGTTAGCTTCCGCCCGAATCTCTCAGTTTTTCAATCAAATTGTGCAATTCCAGTTTTGTGTTTTATATTCGTGAAACAACTGCTTCCCTTCTCCCGCCCGGATGAAATAATTCTAAATGATTCATTCCATGTCAAGTGACCTAGTGGACCAAACTCGACGATTTCCGATTTAGATGAAATTTTATAGAGGTGCAGAGATGCCTTTGAAACTACCCTATGCAAATTTTCAGCTTCCGAAATCCAAATCCTGAGGATCTAGAATCTCCCAAAAAAATGACCCAAAATGGCGGATGAGCTTTTTGTGACAAATTGCCATTTTTAGCCAAAGTTTGCAGAAATATTTTTTACCCTGGAACCCTGAAAATTTTGGAGCTTAAAGTACAATCGACTGTTAATGCACTCATTTATTTTTTGTGAATTCTAGCTCATCATATTTTTATAGCACGCGTGTAAACTCGTGAAAAAGCTCGGTGGGGAAATTTTTTGCTCGATTTTAGGCTGTTCTAAAATCTGAACAAAAGTAACTTCAAGGTTCGCACTTCGTGATTATAATATAAAACAATTGTTTTTAATGAGTTACAGTTACAGAGCTTAAACATGTATTTTCGAAAAGATATTGTCATCCAAAATGGCTGTCAAAACCGTTCAAGTGAAAAATAACCTATTTTCAGAGCGATGTAGCTCAAGTTTGTCACCTCGCATCTTCTTTTCGTTTATACCATTAGAAAGAACACATTTTTTCCTATCAAAAAAAAGTTTTTTCTTCAATGTTGTTCTTTCGAATAAGGAAAAAAAAAAGAGCTTGAAATTCTGTCTGTCGTAAGGATTTTCCAAGTTTATGGTCAGGTTGTGGGAAATTTTATCACACTGAAAGTCTGAAATTTTAGGAACCTAAAGCGCTTTTGGTTGTAAATACGTTCCAGTATTTTTGTGAGTATGAGTTAATTAACTTTTGCTTAGCACGCGTTTAAAGTCTTGACAAAACTCAGTGGAGAAACTTTTTCCTGGATTTTAGAATATCATTAATTTTGAACAAAAATAATTCAAAAGCTCGTACTTGCTAATTCTACTGTCAATGTACACAGTTTTGATGGGAAAAATTTACAGAACGTAAATATTGATTTTTTAAAAGATATTGCCATCCAAAGAGGCTATCAAAATCCCTCACATGAAAAACAGCTAGTTTTCTAAGCGCTGTAGCTCACGTTTGTAACCTTGCATCTTCTTTTTGTTTATACCATTTGAAAGTACACATTATTTTCCTATAAAAATAAATTTTCTTTCAGATTATGTCCGTTCAGATAAGCTTAAAAAAATGTGAACTTGAAATACTATTTCTCGTTTACGAGAAGATATCGTTTCACAATGAATAAAGAATGGTGATGGCCGTGGAAACCGGCTTTTGTGATTTTGCAACTGTTAGTAGATAGAAATAGTTTTTTATTTATCTTTTAAAAACCTATTTTTCAAATGAAATATAGTAGAAACAGAAAAGCATCTTGTTTTGTCTGATGCATTGGTCTGTTTCCAGAACAGGGTGTTTTTCTGTTTCTATAAGATTTAATTGAAAAAATAACATTTTAAAAGAGAAAAACAAACTATTTCTGACTAATAACAGTTGCAAAATCTTTTATACACCAGTTTCTATGGTAACCAATATTCTTTATTCAATTTAGAACGAGATTTTCTCGTAAGCGACAAAAAGTATTTCAAGCTCATTTTTTCGTGCTTATCTGAAAGAACATCATAGAAAAGAAAATTTATTTTTTATAGGAAAAAATATGTTCTTTTTAATGGTACAAATGAAAAGAAGATGCAAGGTGACAAACTTGAGCAAAGCGGATTGAAAATAGCCTAGAGGCCGTGGTAGCCTGATCGGTAGGGCATTGGACTCCGGGGCCGGAGGGTCTCGGGTTTCGATCCCCGCTGGTCGAAGAACCCACCGTCGTCATTAAAGGGGACTGGGCGACGTTAAATATGCTCGTGGTCTCAATGTCCTCCAAGTGAAACGATACCTCTGGGGGTGCTAGTACCAGGTAGCTATTAGCTCTTGGACTAGTTCTAAATTCTCATTAACTGTTCGATCCCGGTGATGGTGCTGCCATCTATCGGTATATAAAATAATGGAGGCAAGGCACTTAGTATGCAGTCCCTCGACATAAATACAGTTGTAGTCAATTGTGACTCTTGAATAGAATAGAAAATAGGCTATTTTTCATGTGAACCTATATGACTGTCACTTTGGATGGCAATATCTTTTATAACATCAATATTTACGCTCTGTAACTTCTGGCCACTTAAAACCTCGTATATTGGCAATAGAATTACCAAGTACGAACTTTTCAATTATTTTTGTTCTTAGTTTATGACATTGTAAAATCCAGGAAAAAAGTTTTCTCCACTGCGTTTTGTCAAGACTTTGTATGCCTGCCAGAGCCTGATTACCGCAGGGGCATGCGGGGCACAGGCCCCTCCTCTTAGATTTCAGGGGGGGCCCAAAATCCCCTTAATTTATCATGCTAGTTAAAAATAAATAATGATTTCACTCAGAATCCCAATTACAATAAAGTACAATGATATCATTGATATTTTTGCAAATGTCAAGTCAAGGAAAAAATCTCTTTTTTGTTGATAAAAATTTGATGTCTCTGCAAATCCCAAAACCATTCCAAGTTTAGTCCGTATTTACTATTAAAAGTTATATCACAGATAAGTTTGATATTTACGGTTTACTGCAACGGGCAAAGTTTAACCACATCTTATATAATTATCGTATACTATATCTCTTCTACTTTTTACATGTATACACTATATTGTGATATAAGGTACTACCAAATTTAGCATGGTTGTATTAATATGCAAGTATCAAAATATTCTATAACTTCATTTTATAGAACAAGCTGGAATGGGGGGGGGGACACAAAATGAATTTCATGCCCAGTGTCTTCAAAGATCTTGGGGGATCATCACTCATAATTTTCAGGGGGGCCCTGAAATAGAAATGTGCCCCGGGTCAAATATAAGAATGATCGGGCTCTGATGCCTGCTACACAAAAGTTAATGAACTCAAACTTACAAAAATACTAAAACGTATTTACAACCAAAAGTTCCTAAAATTTCAGACTTCCAGAGTGATAAAATTTTCCACAATCTGACCTTAAACGTGTTAAATCGTTACGACAGACAGAATTTCAAGCTCTCTTTTTTTTTTCCTTATTCGAAAGAACGCCATTGAAGAAAAAACTCATTTTGATAGGAAAAAATGTGTTCTTTCTAATGGTATGAACGAAAAAAAGATGCGAGGTAACAAACTTGAGCTACAGCGCTTTGAAAATAGGCTATTTTTCACTTGAACGTTTTTGATAGCCACTTTGGATGATAATATCTTTTTGAAAATAGATATTTAAGCGCTGCAACTGTAACCTATTAAAAACAAGAGATTTTACAATATAATTACGAATTACGAATCTTGGGATTATTTTTGTTCAGATTTTACGACAGCATAGTATCCAGGAAAAAATTTCCCCACCGCGCTTTTTCACGAGTTTACACGCGTGCTGCAAATTTTGGCTAATGATGGTAATTTGTCACAAAAAGCTCATCCACCATTTTGGGTGGTTTTGTTTTTTTTTTGGGAGATTCTAGATACTCAGGATTTGGATTTCGGAAACTGAATATAAAAGTGTAATGGATTATAAATCATTGAGTAAACAATCAGAATTTTCACAACATATAAAAAATTTTTTCGTCGAATTGCTCCAGAAAGTCTTAAGTCTCTTTTTTTGGGAGAGTTTCATTCGTAGAATTCGGTTCTTAGCGACTGTGGTGAACCAGCAGTTTTGGGAAAGGGAGGATTACACATCTGCCATAAGAACTTGAGTTAAATTTTTTAAAAGCTTTTAACAATGTAACAAGATTCTATTTAAAAGCTAAATAAAAATGATTTCAGCAGATTTCAATTTCAAATTTCTTTAGTGCCTTTTGAATTACAAAGCACTTTTTCTGTTCTTTCAGAAAATTTTGTGAATAATTTTAAAACTTCTTTCTTTAAGCAGATGGAGCTATTTCATATTTTCTACCTTAACGAGATTCTTTGGTTTCCTTATCGAAAATTTTCTTCAAAGTTATGCTTCGGTGCTATGCATCCACTTATTTACTTTAAATAGTTGTTAAAAACTTCCAACAGACTAACCTTGAATTATTTTCTCATAGTTTTACTTTCCTTGATGCTACACAGGTAGCGCCACCTGACAAATAGTATCCTTTTTAGAGATCCTTTTCTTTTATCTAAGAAATTTAATTTTTTTAAGTAAGTTCTACGCATGCGCTTTCATGAGTCTTGTTCGTAATATATTTTCGTTCTTTAACCACTTCGTTCCTTCTTTGGCTATCAAGAAATTGCGCTGCCGTACACAAAAAACGCCCTTTTAAGGGATTCTTCGGTTTTGTTAATAAAATTCATATTTCTAAGTAATGTTCGCGAATGTGTACGTCTTCTCAATTGCTTTCTGTCTATTGATTGTTGGTTTTAACACTGAATATATTATTGATGTAATTTCTCACTTTTATCATTGTATTCTTCATTTCACTCTCAACATATGGCGCGTTCCTTTGGAAAGGAACGCGCCTCCAAGGCCTTTGCATTTGCTCTCCTTTAACTCCAGTAGGAATTATCACACATTTACTAATTACAGGCAGTAAATGCAGTTCCCTAACTTACGCTAACAAAGTTTTTTGCTGTGTTCATTAAAAATTTTTGATTAAAAAAAATTCTAATTGCTCTAAAACGGTTCATAATTTACCCTTGTTAAGTTTAAATAAAGTGAAACCAGTGTAAGTTGACTACTTGTGGTGCATCTTTTTAGTGGTAAACTTAAACAGGTGGTCAACTTACAGAGGTTTATTTATATGATAAGGGCTAATTCCGTGCCTGAAAAAAGCGGTCAACTTAGACAAGTGGTCAACTTACAAGGGTGGTCAACTTCACAGGATTTACTGTATAAATTTGCTGACAGTTATAAAAATTATTTATGAACTGTGTTTGCATTTCGCTACTTTCTTTTCCGGTTATATGCATTACAATGGAATAGGTTATCAGGAGAGAAATACATCTGGTTTTAATATTGCAGAATATGGAATGTGTAAAACCTTTGAAAAATTCCTCAAATATCTTTTACATGTTCGTTAGTTCGAAATTATCCTACTGAAAAATTCACATTATACGACTTTTCACATTCTCGCCCTGGTTTTTCGATTTTTAAATGGCCACATCGCGGACCAATCTTAATTTCGGAGTACCTGTGCCGATCAGGCGGCCAATCCGCCCGAACGGGTGTTTAAGGTTTAGGGATCAACAACACCAGGCAACTAAATTTCAACTAGTATTGTATTTGTTATACTTTAAAGTGGAAGTTACAAAAACCTTTTGCTTCTCAAAAGAATGACACAGCGCACTCGTTGTTCCTGAATTGTCGTTTTTTCAGTCAGAATGAAAGCCTGAAACTGTTTTTTTTTTCTGTTGCGTTTTGATTTATTAAAATTTTCTCTACGATATCTAACTGATGGCGAAAAAGTAAGTTGGGACAACAGCAAATTTGAAAAAAAAAAAAATCGTAAACACAAGCACAGAATCCTTTACTTTTGTTTGATAAAAAGCGTAAACACTTAAAATTAAACAAAATTTAGAAATGGCTGTTTAATAACAAATAAATGAAGTCTCACCATTCCACTAAAATCGTGAAAAGTATTCATTTGATGAGTTTTCATCGCAGCAGTAAAAAAAAAAAAGAAAGAAAAAGAAAAAAAAAAACAGAATTGCAATTACCTACTTGTGGTATTCCCCCCACTCCCCACGAAATAATTTTATAACTAACTATTTGAAACATTTAGTAGCAGCACATTTAAATAGATGGCGATAGCAAATACGCACGCCAAGCAGTGAACTTCAATGCCGTTTGCACCCATGAGACGCAATTGCACCCCCCCCCCCCTTTAACTGACCCTGTTAAAAAAATTGAAGAAATTTTCTAGTTTTCACATTAATTTTCTTTAAAAATATGGGAGAAGGGGAGGGGGGAGGGCGACCTATCTCAAAAAATATGCAATTTAATATATGTATTATAGGACGATTATTATAAAAGATAGGGATTCAAAACGATCTGTTTTCGAAATTACTGTCAGAGTGACGTGATACTTGCGGAGCAAACCTGAAGGCATGGTATTTGCTTTAGCGAAAGAAAGTAGTTTCAAAATGTGCCAAACAATGGCGCCATAAAGGTTTAGGATTTTTATAAACACAAATTTGACGCTAATAAGAAAAAAAAAATTTTTCCGTGCAACATTCATGATAAAATATCTTTTTTTATGTACTGTACCTTTCAAACCAGATTATCGGCAGATTAAGCAAACCCAGTTTTCTTATCACAATTTGCTTTCACTCTCAATGCATTACCATAACGCTTGGGATCTACGAAAATGCTTTTCCCGGATCCCATGCGGGAAAAACAATGTAAATAACTTTTCCTGGCGATTCAGCAGGATTTTTCATTTCGACTGACAATGCAAGTTTTCCGAAAGTAGTTCCCGATAATAATCAAGTGTTCTTTTCGACGGAGGATCTATTGGATGGGGGGGGGGGAGAGGATGTTTCTACTATATCATCGGCCGCATGCTAAACTAACGAATGTGAAAAAACTAATTTGATTGTTTGCCGCAGTCAGGGTTGCCAGATTTAAGAACAGTGAATGCCGGATAGGCTTCTAGAAGTGAAAGCGGGGAGGGGGGGGGAGGGAGTATATTTTCAGGGTTGAGGGCAATTACTGGATATGGTGCATTTTTAAGGGGTGCTTTCCAACGTATAACGTTTCTTCATGAAAAATCTGAGGAATTCAACCGTAACAAAGCATTAAACTTTACAAAATGTCACCGGTCAAAGTATAAAAATCGTTTTCATTGCGATTGCCGACGCATGCGCAGGGGTATATATCCAACATTAGTCAATGAGCAAAAAAGGAAGAAATCATAAGTATGCCGCTTATGTAGAAACAAAACCAAATTGAAACGAAACTAATTTTTCGCCTTTGCTGCCGATTTTCTTTTTGCTCTTTTTTTCACATTTTTTGCTTTACTTAATTTTTTCCCCTTAAAACAATGCTTCGTTTTGTAAAATATTGTGATAAACTAGAATACGGGACTTTAGCCGCACCCGTATGGAAGTTCCCAGGGACACGGGACAATTTTTCGAAGTACGGGACTGTCCCTTGAAATCCGGGACGTCTGGCAACCCTGACCGCAGCGCTCAAAGCTATTTACCAAAAGAGCTTAAATCTTCCGTTTTAGTCACCAAAGCTTGCCTAAAGTGCGTTGTTGACACTTAGCATTTTAAGGACCTCCTGGGAAAAACTCCCGAAACCCATTCCTTAGTTTAACGTCATTAAAGATGGCCTAAAACAACGTATTTGGGATTTCAGCTTCGAAAAACTTCGAGGAGAGTATTTCCGCCACAATCGACCTAGAAACGTCCCCACTCCATCATTAAAGAGCGTCAGAAATCAGTGTCGAAAAAATTTCGGAAGCCCCTTAAGCATCTCCTTACCCTAATATCATAGAAGATCGTCTAAAATTACCTTTTTTGGGCTTCAATCACAAAAAAAAGGAGGAAAACCTCCAAATCCCCACTTTTCCCATAACATCACGACAGAAGATTTTTTGACGTATTCCCAAAAATTAAATTTAATCCTCAAATTTAAATCTAAGCATCAAACACCGAGCAATTTTTGTAACAGACCATAGTACTTTCCCTATCGATCTACTTCGTTTCTTACTTCAGATTCTGTATCATGTAAAAGTCCATGTCATGGTGTCATGGACTCGCAGGTACACCAGACGTTTATATCTTTTAATGCCCACTAACCTCATCTTTAGCATTAAATATTAACCCTCTAATTTCTCTTTCCGGGTGTCTTGTTCACCGGGTGAAAGCCCCCGATCCACTCTTCTTAGTAACACTATGAAAGATCGTTTATAACTCCGTTTTCGAATATACGGCATCGAAAAATTTCAAAGAAAGTCCCTCCCCTCTCCCCTTCGTCATCTTCAGTAAAGCACGTCAAAAATCTCGTTTTTAATGCTTCAATTTCGAAAAAATTCCAAGTAGAGCCTCGCCATAACTTCTTCTCCTAAAAGCATTGAAGGTCGGTAAAAGTTTCGTTTTTGGAACTTAACTTGGAATAACAGTCGATGTCCTAGCTTTTATCAAAAAAAAAAAAAAAAAAAAAAAAAAAAAAAAAAAAAAAACTTACGACTGCCTTTTTAGGATTTCAATTTCAAAAACGTTCTTGTTGGATGTTACTCAAATCTCTCCTTTCCCTAGCATCAACCAAAATCTTTTAAAACTGCGTTTTCAGAGCTAATATTTTAAATTTTTCCCGGACCTCATCTTCCTAACATGATTGGAGATAATATATAAATGCAAGTTCGGAGTTTCACTTCCAAGAAATTGCCAGAAGAGGACCCTCGAATCTCCGCTCTCCCTAACATCACCAGAGATCATCTAAAATTTCGTTTTTAGGACTACAATTTGAAAATATTTTCGAGGGAGAAACCCCAGGATCCCATATTTCTGACTCAATGTTAAACTTACAATTAAGTTTCTAATACTAATATTTAATGACTCCCATATACAGAAAATCAATGTACTCCCTATCTCTCTTTGTATTGATACATGTGTTTGAAAAAATTAAGGGGTAGGACATACCCCTTGCCTCCCTATTCTAACTGAAATAATGTTAGAAGATATCATCACGGAAATAATCAATACAGCACCAGGCATTAAAAATACTTAAATAGATTATTACAATTACTTTTTTTTTTTACAAACAAAAATTTAGCTTATCTTGTATCAATTGTTCACTATTAAAACACAGAAAAGAATCCCATTTGTTAAATTTTGTTTAAAAGAAAGTATTTATTTATTTATTTATTTCAATAATTTCCTCTTATTTTAGTGATATCGTTTCCCAATCATTTTTGTAAAAATTAGTGTCTACAGAAACTATGGGGCCGCGACATCCCTTATGCCAGGACCGATTTCTTTAACCAATCCGCCACTGCTTCTGCCCAGATGAAATAATTCCGGAGCGGTGAGTTTAGCTTCAGCCATTTGGGATTCTAATAAATTCAGCGTGCATTTCTGAATCGAATATTTCAAAAAGGGCCGAAATTCAATGGATTTCCTTGAGCATCTAGAGTGAGCAACGGTTGAATGTTTACTTGTGAGTTACATTATCGCCGCCTTTCTGCGTCAAAAGAAGGGCGTATTACACGAATTATACTCCGCACGTATGACTTGAAATAAGGAAACTCGTAGCAGATACTTATACTTAAATCAACAATTTAGAAACTGGTAGTATTTTATAAAAAAAAAAAAGTTAGTTTCCACCAAATTCTCTGAGTGAAAAGAAAGACATGTTTTATGAATCATTCGACTAAAACGATAACAATTACACTGGTAACAGATTGGTACACTTAACGCAACAATTTAAAAACTGGTAGAATATTATAATAAAAGTTAGTTTCCCCCGAATCTTTGAGTTTGTTTAATCAAATTGTGTAATTCCAGTTATGTGTTTTATCAGCGTGAAGGCTGTTCCGGTAGAAAAACATTCTAAACTTGACTCTTTGGGAACAGCGACAAAAAAATCTGATCGC
>NW_026558056.1:0-15073 GCF_026930045.1 Uloborus diversus | reverse complement strand
TCGTATCAAATTTGTAAAATTCGGACTGCATATTTTAGCAAATGGTATTTTAATTAGCTGAAATAATTCAGTAGCAGGCTGAATAATTAAATAAGAAACACGCAGTATTTCGAAAAGAAAGCAACTCCTGAAAGCTATTGCAAAAATGCATACATTCATATGCATTACTGAGAAATATTTTTTTGAATATTTCACCTAAAGAATCTGTTGGACTGACCTCACATGCAAGGTAGCTCCAGCTGTGTAATTCTGAAAGCATATGCGTTTTTCTGAAATATTAATTTTAAAAATAAAACCAAAAAAAAAACCTGATTTAGTTATGTGTAGGCTGTATCGCCACAGTTTATTATTTGAATCTGCTAGACAAGAAAAATCTATCTTTAAACGATAGCCACTGGAGTGGTTTAGAAAAGAACAAAATAAAGTAATATTATTCAGCAAGATAGGTTGAAAATCGAGCGGATATTAATAATAATAAACGCCAAATGAATTAGATAATACTTAAAAGCATCAATTTCTGGTACCGAATAAAGGTCATCTTTATCGAAAAAAAAAAAGCAACAACAACAAACTAGTTCATCTACAGAATTAAGTATTTCCTCTAGAATGCAGAACATGAAATGAAAAAAAAAATAGTTTTTTAATAACATTAGATTTTGTATCGTAAAAGTCTTAAGCATTGTGTCATGCTCTGTACAATACTTCACCCAAAGGCATTGCGGGGACAAAACGTTTTTCATTACGTGATAATATTAGGGGAAAGTGGGACAAAGTGAAATAGCGGAGAAAAGTGAAATGGTGAAATATTTACTATGCTTTTGGCACCACTTCTCTAATAATATTTTAACTATGCAGTAACACGTATAGTCTATTCCAGTCAAGAAAAAATTACCCCTGAAAATCCAAGAATATTAAATAACAAGCAACTTCAAAAATTGATACTCATGTTCTAATATTTTCATGCAAGTCAAAAAAAATTTCTGTTATAATTAAATAATAAAGTGCATGCTATTATTATAAGGTTTGCCCAAATGAAAAGTAGACAGGTGCGATACCGTCAGAAGAAATGATTCGATTATAGCGCCACTGTGAGGTATGCATCTCAAATGCCGTTGAGCAGGGAAATCTTTGCAGTAGCGGAAATGGTACGAAAGGAAATTCGTGCTATCCATGGATGCATGAGCGTAGTGGGGACATCTATCGGCGAAAGGTGGTGGTGTATGGCTACAACTGTTTAGGTCGTACGGCTGTAAACAAGTGGTGTAAACGTTTTCGAGAAGGGTGGCAAACGACATCGGATCTGCCGAGACCGGGCTAAGTAAACATCGCGATCGCCAAGGACGCCTTCGTTAATGAAAAGATCCGAGCTAATCGAGGGATTAAGACCCGTGAAATCAGTGACGGACTCAACCTGAGTAAAAGGAATGGGCTGCATTATCATCTACAAACCCGTCAACACGCTTTAAAAGCACAAGCCCCCTTTTGTACGGACTTGTCACCCTGTGACTTCCACATCTTTGGGCCCACTTAAGAGAGCATTGCAGGGGAAACATTTCCATTCGGACGATGAAGCGAAAGAAGCCTTGCAGGACATCCTCAGTAGGGTTTCCAATCCCGAAAATCCCGATCTCGAAACCCGCAGGATATTTAGCGGGATTAATCCCGTGGAATTGAGATCAAAATCCCGCGGGATTTCAAATCCCTCAAATTTTTTTCATTGAAATGTTTTCCAACTTTTGCCGCTCATCAAACGACTATTTTCACATGCATCACGTGTTTGAATCGCTTTCCTCATATAACTGCTAGAAGAGCGAGAAGAACTCTGTGTCTTACATGATGAACATGGATTTACCATTAAAGAAAGCAATAAAAATAGAGTATATTTTTCTGAGAAAGAATTGATATTCTCATTTGAGGTTTCATTTTCATGCGGACAGCAATCGAGAAAATGCGTATAATTTGAAAGCATTTTTGAAAACCATCACTAAAGTTTAGAGTCCAGGAAATTTTGCTCTAGAAAAAATTGGGAAAGTGTATTTCTGATTGCAAATCAGTTTGTGATGGCAAGAACATTTGGTCATGATTCAACTTTAAGCACCACTTCAAGTTGACTGGCATGGAACAATAAATACGATGCGGACGTTTTCTTGATCCGTTGACGCATCAGCGAGGAACTTTCTTTGAACACACGAGGAAACTTCATAGGTATCAGGAGCGATCGCTCCTTCAAACTTGGTTTCGGCGAAGTGCCTTTGACGCATATTGGCTGTTGGTAAAAAAAAATATTAAAAATATTTGATCACGCTATTTATAAGTTCTTACTATTCCCGATTTAAAGAATATATATTTGTGACGTGGAATTCTTAGCATCGTCAATTTTCAAGAACAACAAAATATCATGCCCAGATCCTTGAACTAAAAACTTCCTGTAGCTCTTCCCGACATAGAGTCGAAAAAAAAGGGTCACTGCTCCTCAAGACAGGTACACGTGTCTCAGTTGTGTTAAATTAAAGTTTCGTACTTGCTGATCTTAATCAGTACTGAAATTCATGATGACCTTTAATTCGGTTACTGAAGAAACTTAAATATTTTAAAGATTTCAAATATTTAAAAGTTTAGTTGTTATGCCCTTATGAAAACGCTGGTGTTTTCTTTCCCCTGCTTTTACTAGTTGAATGATGAAAGTATTGTTCGTATCGCCATATGAAATTTTGTTCGGTGTGCCGCAAGGATCGAGCCAGCTAGCAAGTGCGCCGTCAGTAAAAAAAAAGTTTGAGAAGCAATGCAAAACACATCGTTTTTTTTCCGAAATGTGCTGTTCTTGAACAAAAACCAAGAGCATAAGAAAAGAAAAGTCTACTTCGGAAGGTGATGAAGTGAATGGGGATCTTTTGCTAAATGTCCGCAGTTATTTTATCTCAGAAAAACCACCTGCACTGGAGCAGCACGTGTTTTCATCAAGAGGATTATTTTTTGAGTAGCCGAAAACCTTTTCTCTCTCCATACGAACAATACTTTTTAAGATGCGTTGGACTTTTTTAGGGCACACTTTTACGTGCAAAACGGTAATTGCTAATTGAGATCTGACTTTATAGTGCTCTGCAATAGGTGTACGGAATTCGGAAAAACTACTAATTCAAGTAACAAAAGCAGTGATTCTAAAAAGCACAACTTTTTGCATTTGACATTAAAATGAAATTTTTAGAAAACTCAAGGATACCGGGATCCCGCGGGATTGGCTCCTTACAATCCCGAAATCCCGCGGGACTGAATTCGTTGCGGGATTGGAAACCCTAATCCTCAGTAATCAGCTCCTATCTCTCTACAGCAAAGGCATCGACCTGCTGCCGCAACGCTGGGATTGGGACCTGTGTTTCAAAGCCCACGGCGATTCCCCTTGATTTACATTAAAAGTATTACTTTTATTCCATTTACTCACTTTTCATTTGGGTAACCCTTATATTTTAAATATTAAATGAGACCTACTAATATTCAGTGCAGTATTTATTTATTTAGTATTAAGTTTATTTGCATTTTAAATGCTTTGTGCTGTTAGTCAAGTACAAGCGGCGCAAAGTGAAATAGTTCATTACATTTGTTAATATAATCTTATTTCAAATCACTTAGATGCTCATAACTCCCTTATTTGTTCATTTTTTCACTTATTTTCTTGTTCATTCACTATTTTATTCACTCATTTATCTTTTCTCGAAGATTAACTTATTTAGCTATTTATACGTAAATTTTTTTATTTCCTTTTCATTTATTTCTTAATTCTCATTTATATGATCGAAAATATCTTTAATAATAGAAGAGAAAATGTTTCATTATTAAAATATTTTATTTTTCATTTTGCCCCACAAAAAAAAAAAAAAAAAAAAAAAAAAAAAATTCACGGTGCAAAATTACTGCCAAAAATTAAAATAATGTTTCAATGCGAGTTTTGTAATTTTTATATATAGTTCTTTTTTCGTGTACCGCAATTCTCAGAACAAATCTGTTCATTTTGACCAAAGTAAGTGATCTTAAATATTTCACTTTGCTCCATGTTCCCCTACTTGAGATCTTTAGAGAATTGAAATGTACTTTGGAAAAATGAAAGAAACCAAAGCAGCAATGAAATAATTCGTATCATTATTTAAAACACGCTTCGAAAACTAATTTTTCTCACACTATATGGCGCCCAACGTGTTTGTTTTGTATTCGTTGGAATAGGGAAGTTTTCGATTTTTCAATTTTATTTTTATATGATAGAGTAACATGTATGAACATCATAGGTGAAAAAATTTTTGCGATACGATAAGTAGTTTTTTTTAAATTAATTTTTAAAGTTCAAGCCCTTATGACGTCAAATGGCCTAGGAAGTGACGTCCGACAGGAGAGAAACGCTAGCGAACCGGTTCCCATGTCATGGGAGAAACCGAAGAACGTGCATTCGACTTCGAAGACAAAACGTAAAAGGCTTATCTCCTCGTATTCAACTCCTCGCGTTTCTGGAACATTAAACCTCTCATCCTCTCGGAAATATTCGAATATCACCATTGATATTATTTGAGGAAGATTATTTAGATTGTGCTTTAACGAATTCGGCCTCCATAGTGTGTTCAAAAGGATTATTGAATTTCTAAAAAATAAAAATATCAGCGCGCTCAAAATGTCCCTAGCGAAAACAAGGGATCTTCGGCGGAAGGCTGCCCATTCGCGCCCTGTGACGTAGGCTCGTGACGTTTCAGAAGAGCGCACTTTTGAGCGTGGATTTTTAAAAATTCATTAAAAATCAACCACGGTGTTTTGAAATTCGGCGATGGTGAATTTTTTAGTTTTGAGGGTGAATTAACAATATCCAATAGCCAAAATATGAACTTTTAATAGGTTGCAATTTCCCTATTGCGGACTTGCCGCGTCCAAATATTTCTGTGCCGCGCAGGAGGATATGCGCATATCGCTCCTACATTTCAGGATTGAAGATGAATGTTTCTGTCGATGTCCTTAGATGTTCTTTCAAATTATACCCAATGCAGAGCCGAAAACAACTGGAAGTTTTGAAAGTTGCTTTTTTGTAAACGCTTTGTCTATTGCCACGGAAAACCCGTGACGTTAAACAGCAAAAACAGCTTTTGCCATCTGGAACAACCGGAAAAGACTGGAAGTACATCCAGGAATTCCATGAAATACACCGCCAGCTCAGTCACTTCCAGCCGAGGACTGCAGTTTCGTGCTTATTAGCACTCATCATCCCGGAATAGGAAAGTGACTGAGCTGGAGATGGAAAACCTCTTGAGGAAGCGTGCGGTAATTTACTGAATATCCAGGAATTGTCTGTGACAGCAGCTGTAGCATTGCGCGGAGCTAATATTCTCCTTCTCATCCCGTGACTAAGCAAGCGTTAAAAAAGATAATGAGGGAACTGTATATTATGTATAGGGTGTCCTGAAAAAGACTGACTGTTTTCAAAAATTTATAACATGAAAATGGTTAATGATAAAAAAAAAAAGTTTTTGCAGAAAATTCATGTGTGGGCCGTTAGTTTCGTCCCCCAGATATCCAAAGTTTAGTTCAAAAGTGTTTCAATAAATGCGCTGCAAATAGTAAGCCTCTGAGTCAAAAAATAATTTTTGGAATTCCCCGATTTTTCGTAAAATTTCGACATGTAGTTGCAGCCGGCGGCAGGCATTTTGAAAATATTGTTGCGAAAGTTTATTTATTAAAAAGATTTTTCGAAAAACTATTATGTGCTTTTCCGTTTCTTTGATATATGATCTTACATCTGCTGCACCATCTATTGGAAAATTTTGGAACGTTGTTAGACGAAACTTACGGCCCACAACATGAATTTTCTGCAATTTTTTTTAATCATTAACCATTTTATTGTTATGAATTTTTGAAAATAGTCAGTCTTTTTCAGGACACCCTGTATTATGTTATTTAAAGGTGTTATTGAATGACTGCGCTATTTTACAGATGGCAAAGTTTACTTAGCGGAAAATGATCAGTGAATTTATTAAATTGCTTTGAAGCAATGGATTTTTTTTTTCATTCCTTGCTTCTCGTAAATGAAATTTGAGATACAGTGGAAGCCAATTAATTGAATCAGTGGTAAATCGAATCAGCCGCTTTAATGAATCAAATCGTCGAAAACAGATCAAAATCCAGCTTTATTGAATTGGCCGCTGTATTAAATCAGCCGCTTTATGGTATCAGAACTGTTTGAGTTCATTCTCGGGGCGGGATCGCCGCAAAGGAAGAATAGGAATATAAACTCTGCCACATATAACCTGTCCTTCTTCGACAAAGAGCTTGGGAAGCCGCATCAGACACTCGACGTTAAATCCCGGTTATCACAAATTTGCCATTTCAACTACGCTTGCCCGCGAACTTAGCTGATTTCAAAAATCTTGCTAAAATTAATTACAAAGATTTTACGTTTAGTAATAAATATGAGATAGCAACAGATAAAAATTAGAAATCAAACAGTTTTCTCTGATTTAGTTTTTAGACCTCGGTAAAGATTGAATGTTGCGTCTTAATTATGAATGGATTCGGTGTCTGATTTGTCTGTCCCTTTTCAGGAACAAATTTTTAACCTCAGAAGAGCGTACTAGAATTAGAATTGCAGCATCACTTCTAATACAAAGCCGAACCCTCAACCTAAATAAAAATGTATAATACTAAGTTGTTTACGCCTAATGTAAAATATATGCAAAAGACGGATTTCTGTACTAATATTCCAATCATTTTTGAAGTACACAACGTGTTTTACATTTATGTTAAATAAATATTTCCAAGCTAATAAATATTAAAGTGTCATTTTTCTTTTAAGATTATCAGTTATTCATATCCGTAGTTTCATTAATACATCACGAAATCGCTGTGAAAATATTCTAATCGCATTCAGTAATTTTGTGGGACTCTCGCTCAGCCTAAATATAAACAAGCTACATGAAATCTTAAAACAGAAAGCACAAAAGCTAAGTCAGTGCGCAAGCGCAGTTGAAATGGCAAATTTGTGATAACCGGGATTTAACGTCTAGTGCATCAGACAGATTCTCGATTTTCGAATCCCTACGTTAACCTACGGGGTAGAATGTCTTCTCATTCGAACGATAACTCATCGGGAAATTGAGATTTTCAATTTTTTTCTTTCTTTTTGACTTAATCTATGACGACTATGGTGTGCTTCTGTCTTCGCCGTTTTTCGTTAAAATAATTCGAAATTTTTTTAAACAAACTTGAAGTTGAACTTTTAGAAAAGGTGATTTTTTGACGAACCATGAGGAGTATTCGAATTTTTGAAAAGAGCAAATCATAGCGTATAATCTCAGCTTTCTAAAGATGTTAAAATATTTTCGATAGCTTTATTTGAACAACAGCAATAACTTAAAAGGTGAGGTTATTCCAATTCACAAACTAAATCTTTCCATCCCCCTTTACGAAGGTGCGAAATTCGCCTCTAAGCAAGTGATTTATGGCCTTTTCGGGGAAACGGTCCCCCCCCCCCCAATTGTGGGAGGGTTTCTCCTCCACCTGCTGTCCACAGATCGAATCACCTAAATAACTGTCTGGAAAGCATTTTTTTCCTTCGCTTGAGAATTGCGAAGAAAAAACCTGGCAAAAATGACGCTCTTAAATAATTTTACTTTTGCTTAAATTTTAATAAATAATTGCGTTTTTTTTTTTTTTTTTTTTTTTGTCAAATTTTGTATATAAACACAAAATTTAAGCTTTAAAAGTATTTAAATTACGAGTTAAATGCAGTTAAAAAGCTTTGGGGGTGGGGTGGGGGGATTGAGAGTTTACGTGCTCCTCTCGAAGGGATAAAATTAATTGAACTCACCCATTAAATTATTTTGAATTAATTTCGTCACAGTGTAACTACAGTGAAGCGTCGTTTATACGTTTCTCTCTTATACGTTTTTATCAATTATACGTTTTTTAAATTGGTCCCTGCGAAGTCTAATACAAATTAACCTATACTTATTATATTTTTTTTTCTAAGAGTTTCTTTTACAAATTTTTTACTTATTTTTGGGCATAAAACCTGAGTATAACACTCACTCTTATGAGCCCAATGTCCGAAAAAATTTTCACGTAGTAAAATTTTTTAGAAAAATATTGGAAGCGCCGTACTTTGCATACTCAGAGTCGCATCGCAAATCTGCAGTAAAGAACTTTCCCGTATTATTCAACTTTCATTCCCAGGTTAATTTTGAGAGAAAAAAAAATGAACTTAGGTAAGCTTATTCAATGTCACTAATGCATATTAATATTTTTGGAGGTGCGCTTTTCCCCATTGTTTTCCATTATATCAAGAAATTATTCACAATGGAGGCGGTGCATCCCAGAAATGTAAATACCTGTATATACAATTATTGCTACTTTCTAAGCACAGGTAAGTTCATTTTTAAAAATAAATTATAACTTCAAATGCTAGTTGCATATTACGGAATTCTTTTAGTATGCGAAAATATTTTCAGACACGGGGCTCACAGAAGTGAGCTCTTTACCCTATTTTTTCGCCGAAAAATGAGAGAAGAAATTGCAAAACAAATCCCTAGAAAAAAAAATCGGTGTTGATAATTTTGAAATATTTTAGGGGGGTAATACACCTGTGAGCTATCTATCTTGAGCTAAATGTTCATGCTTTTGAACGTTGCACCTCTCTACCCCTTCAAAAGAGTGTTAAGGACTAATTTTATATTCCATTCTCCTCCAAATAAAAATAATGGCTATAAAACTCAAAAACAGAAAGAAAATAAAACTGTAGGTCGCTGTTTCTAAAAAGTGGGACGTGTAGGGAGGAACACGGTTGTCATATTTGGATTCAGGGGGTCATTTTACATAAGAATCAGCTAGAATTATGTCTGAAGCATCTTGAAGGTATTTTTTTTTTTTTTTTTTTGCCGCACTGTGGAATCAACTGTCCGCTGTAATAGCTCTTTCTATTCGCGTATTTCTGATTTTTCCTTTAAAAATTATAACAGTCCCTGAAACCTGAACTTAATTATGTATGAATTTTCGAAAATAAATGACTTTTAGTAAAAAGAAGCAGTAATAAAAGGTTCCTAGAAGAAAGGAAATTACGCTTGCTTAGTAAAGCTACACCGAGCCGATACAGATCCTAATGCATTATAAACAAAAACAAAGTCACCAAATATATATAGCTTTGATTACTTTGTGAGGTTTAATAGGCTGAATAGTTCATGTGCAAAGTTTTTTTTTCTTCGTAATTTTCCATATTTCTTGCAAAAAAAAAAATATTCAAATTTTCTCTGAGAACACCTGCGCTCACGTCGATTTTCTCACTGAAATAACAGTGACGTATTCTGGAAAAGTGAAATTTTGTTGCCACAGTCTGGAAGCATATATTTATCCTCCATGAACTTACCAGTTCTAGTTCAACGAAATTAGAGTACTGACCGTTACTGAAAGAAAAAGTTTTTGCAATCTTTGGAAACGCTAATGATGTTCAAAATAGTTTTATAGAACAAACAACGCAAAAATAAAACGTAGATGTTTCAGAAAACGATGTACTAATGCACCTTTCTTAAGGCAAAATATGTTTGATAAACCAACCAGTATTCAGCATCCGTGTTTTTAAAAATCTTATATAATTAAAAACTAAGCGTATCTATGTATGTACCTATCTATGTATCTATGTCCGAGTTACTTCTGCCAAACGCCGGTAAACTGATCATTGAACCAGGTATCGATAGTTTCGCAATTTGGCTTTATATTTGGCGATTTAACATAATCATCCGATAATTATTAGCTTATATATCGAGTAGTAATTATTAATTACAATACTTAGATTTCGACATAAAATCCCTATTTTTTGAAATCTTTCCTCCATTCAAATTATTATTTAGTGCTTTATCTCAACTTCCCGTAACAAAGCTTTTATTAAAAGTCGTAGCTTTCGATTTCGATTTCGATTCCGAGTCACAACTGACTACAACTGTATTTATGTCGAAGACTGCATACTAAGTTGTCTTGCCTCCATTATTTTTTATACCGATAGATGGCAGCCCCATCACCGGATCGAACAGTTAATGAGAATTTAGAACTAGACCAGGAGCTAATAGCTACCTGGTGCTAGCACCCCCAGAGGTATCGTTTCACTTGGAGGACATTGAGACCACGAGCATATTTAACGTCGCCAAGTCAAGTCGTAGCTTTAAGAAAATCATTGAGACGAAAGATCCGTTGCCATTTTTTTCGAATATGAACAAGTAAAATTCAATCTTTTGTAACAAAGGCTTTTCCTGTAATTGGGGGATTTAAAATGATTCCTTTTTGATTAGTTTTTCGCAATCTTCCGTAAAATTATACTTTTTTTTTTCAAGCCTGATTGTAGAACACGCGTCACTTGACACAACGTTTATTTCCGAGGTAGACCGTGGAAAGCCGGGCTACACAGCTAGTATATATATATATATATATATATATATATATATATATATATATATATATATATATATATATATATATATATATATATATATATATATATATATATATATATATATATATATATATATATCTGTTCATTTCAGTCTGGAACGGGTGAATGGACAATTCAGCTGCAAGTACCTGGTGTGCTACCTAATATTCTACCTAAGCGTATTGGTAAACTAGAACACCGCGAAATTGCGACGGCTGCATCTTGTCTGGATGCGACTGTTAAAATTTCACCATATTACGTTCCCTATAGAAATAAGGAGTAATAAAAGAGACAACTTATTTCATACAGCCATTTTCTCGTTGGCCTTTCGCGCTTTGTGCAACCGATAATGGGGTAAATGATCGATTTTTTGAGGAGTAAATTTTGACGCCCCTAATATTTAAAGCCTATCGCATTTGCCTGAAAAAGTGAATTATCCGTACCCATATAAATTATTGATATAGAGAACGTCCGCTACACATCGGCCATCAGTGAAAGCGTTGCTTTCGCGATGTGTCCAAATAATTTGATTTTTTTCTTCTGTAAGGATAAACTGTTATTTATTTATTTATTTATTTATTTTTTGTCGAATTGTTAATTTTCCTGTCATTAACTCCAAAAATCGCAATAGAAGGGCAGTGTTACTCGTGCTGGGTTGAGAGTACACGCCACCTTACAGAGAGTAAATCCTCACGTACGTCACGTGACTGTGAATGCAAATCAGATTGCGCTGTCTTCGTACGGGACTAAAATCAGCTTTCGACATAAAATTTATGTCCGGGATGGGCGGTTAAATACCGGATTGACAGATCCCAGTTTGTCAAACATATTAACGCGCATTCCAAGTGCCATTTTGTTTAAACCACGCCTCCTAATGACGCCTTGCTTTCCTTTCTGTGTTAAAGTTGTAGTTTCAGCAAAGTACAACTTTCAAAACTTCCAGTGTTTTCTGACTCAGCGTTGCATATAAGTTAAAGAGCAACTTTTCTTCAATAGCACTTGCGTCCGCTTCTCATCAAAACGTGCAGGAAGTATATCATCCTCTTGCGCGACGGATAAGTTGTTATCTGCACATGGCTCCAATTAGGATCCTTTTACTTGGAGAGGCCGACGCATCCGCCTTGGGAAAGCTATCTTAATTGGCGGGTTATTAATTGCCCAATCCTTTTTTCTTTCTGTATCTGCTGGAAATCTGAAGAGCTGAAATCCATTTATGGATCTGTTTTTCACAATTAACAGCCGAACAACCACCCATCTGACTCAATTTATCACATACCTCAGAAATGTAAACATAGCAGCAATGCTGTCGCTACGAAGCGAAGCACTGGATCAAGTTTGCTCCAAAATGGCGGATGCGTCGGCTCCCTCACTAAAGGGGGCCTTAGCTCCAACAACTGCTGATGGCTGCTCTGCAATGTATAAGAGGGTGTGTTCACTTCCTCCAAACCCACAAGTAATTTTAAACCAATGCGTATGATCTTTGCCTGTAAAAGTGTTCCTCCGCCGGAACACAAACAACGCTACCTGGCGGCAATTACAAGGATGGCGTTGCTATGCCGATGAATATGAACAATGCAAATCAAATCATTAACTGGTCAATTTTAAAATTTCAATTTAGAAGTTAACCAATTGTGTTCTCCACTATTAATTTCTAAATCTTTCGACCTTCGATAGATGGACTCAGAAATACCGATTTTTACTGTAAAACCAAAATTTTTTTGATTTTTCAACATAAGGCTTTGTAAACCGTGGAACTATCTGCAGAGTGACGTGCATTGAAATTACTTTAAAATTGAAGCGAAACGAGGTGATCTATTCCATTTGGAAGTTTATTTAATGTAGCCCCCCCCCTCCTTTAGGAAAAACAAGAAGTTCCGTCTAGAACTAATTGAGCCTACTTTCCCGTATAACCATATCTGCTTCCTAGTGTCTGATCAATATTGGTGTATTACAGCGGTAACGGAAGAAATTTGAACAAAAAAATAAATAAATAAATAAAAAAAATAAATTGGCGCATTTCTGTCTGTGAGCATATGAAAAAATATATTTTTTTCGAAAACTAATGCAATGACTTTTATACAGATCATAGTTAGTTGCTAAAAAAGCCAAAGCCAGGAATTTTTTGCCAGTAGCTTTTTTTTTTAAAAATGAAATTTAAAAAGTGGTAACGGAAGGAAATTTTTGCGACCTGATTTTGACGCAATCACGTTCTTCCCAAAAGTTCAGCCAAACTATAAAAGGAAATATTCTATAAAAATTAAAGCAAATACGGGAATTTTCAATCATTACAATTTCACCTCTAGTTTTAAAAAATAATTATTTTAAGCATATAAATTATGTATTTGTTAAGGTTAACAGAAGGACAAGAAGTCGAAAACAGTTTAGCTTGGTAAATTTCAACTTACAAACATTTATTCAGCTAATACAGCAGTCTGAAACAATGACATCTAATACCTAAGCCATCTTACAATTCTGAATTTTTGAAATACTCAAAAATATTATCAGAATCCGTAGAAAATTTATCTTCTTCGTCAGGTAATACAAAGATCATTCCCACATTATTATGCATTCTCAAACAAGATATTTTTACTCCTTTATCTTCCGTATGAAGTACCTGTCCAACATTGCCTTTTGTTTAGTTCTTTCAATTCCATTCAACTAACAAAACTCGTCCAAATGTTATAAATCCTTTCGCATATTCTCCTTATTTGGTGCTTTTGATTCAGCTGTATCTTCTTTTTAGCATTATTTATAACTATCAGTCTGTTGATTGTCAGTTTGAAGTGAAATCTCGTTCGATTTGTTGAAATACTGACATTATCCCAAAACATAACTTGTTACAGGGTTCAAATAGTGCATGTTTTGTGGGTCACAATGAGAATGGGTATTAACTCCATCTTTTTGAAAATTGACCTTTGAATTCACTGATCTCTTCGCAGTATTTTAAACGGTTGAACTAATGTTCTCAACAATCCTTTCCTGTGACTTGTGTTAAGCAATTTTATATTTGTTTGTTCCAATATAAGCATCAAGTTCGTAAGCAATTGTTTCTGCTCAAATTGGCTTGTTATACCACAAACATGTCACAACAAAATGATTTTCACATGCTTAGGAACTTTTAAGTGAAGTTTTCATGATTTTTATCACCTTCAATAGAATAAATAAAATCACAAAATATTTTCTTACAAAATTAAATATAATTTTATGTTTTAAATGAAAGCACACACAATTTTTGTACAAATATTACTTATATATGTTTTAAATGTGTCTACTAACTTTAAACAATAGTTTATTTTCCACTAGCATTCTAAAATTTTACCTGTATCAGCTTATAGATAAATATCCTTCCGTTACCGTATTTTTTTTGTCCTTTCATTACCATTATAAATTATGTAAATTAAATCTAGAATAAAATTCTAATTGGGCCCGCTTGACAAGGAACATAATTCTGCTTTGGTGAACTAACAGAGATGTAGTATTTTGGTAACGGAAGGACATCAAACTGTCACCTTACTCTTGGACCTATTTCGCGGTTGGAAAAAAAAATTAAATTACTTACCGAAAAGTTTAACTAAACATTCAAAAGAGAACAAAGTTAACCTAAATATTATATGCCGATAACATGATATATTGAAAATACAGTATGTAACAAAAAAAAAAAAAAAAAAAAAGATTTTTTGCTCTGTAAAAATACAAAGAGAAAACTTGATGTTGCCCTTGACTTTCTTCTGGAACTCATCAAACTATTTGGAAAAAACTGGTTAAGATTAAAAAAAATTATTTATTTCTGAAGAGAATGGTATGTGGCAAGTGACAGAATGTTAAATTTTAAAATTCAAGTGTCATGTCACCTTCTTCCTGGAATTCACCTATTTTAGCTCAAAAATAATTAAAATCGCAAATTGTTTCAAACATAATGTTTTAATATTTCAAGCCGATTTCTAGGAATAAAATATGCCTTACTCATCTAAAGAATTATTTGAGTAAAAATAAATAAATGAACAAATAAAATAGCAGCACCTTTCAAACAAAGCAGCTAATACACTTTTTTCCATTAAAAAGTTCTTTAACCGTTTTCAAAAAGAAAGAAATTTAAATTAATAAGCTCATTAAACTAAATACTCCATATCCCAAAAAAAAAGAAGAACGTTTGTTTTTCCCCAGTGGCCAAAAAATTATTTTTTTATTGAATTAATGTACTTTCCGAAACAAATAAAAACGATAGAATGTCAACTTAAAGAAATAATTTTCAATTTCAAAAAAAAAGAAAAAAGTCTACGCATATCTTTATGTAAAAACATAAAGGACTTCGAGTTTATCCACAGAAAACTGAATACATAAATTAAAACTTTAGAGTGAAAATAAAACCAAATCATATTAACAATAATTATTTCACAATTAAAACCATGGCTGCGGAGTCGAAGTCGGAGTCAATCTTATTTTGGGATAAAAGATCAGATTTGGGAGCCGAAGATGATTAATTCAAAAACTGGGAGTTGGAATCGCTCATTTCCCTTAGCTTTAGAGTACGCAACTCTGCCAATGTTTGCGAAGTCGGAGTTGGACTTTTTTTTTGGGATAAAGGAGTCGGAGTTGGAGCGGGGCCATCGTGAAGTCAGTCGGTTTCCCTCT
>NW_026558055.1:28692-46379 GCF_026930045.1 Uloborus diversus | reverse complement strand
CAAACAATGGCCCAGCAAGGTTCCAATAATTTTACTCATAAATAAAAAAAATTAAAAATGCTTTGTTCACGGAAAAAAAAGAAGAAAAAACTTTTAATGTTTAAAAATTGTGGCAAATTTAGTATCAAAGTAGTAATTTTGTTAATTGTGCGAACAATGAGCTACTTTAATGATTAGTGGGACTCTAATGTTAAGCTCTCTTAATTAAAGTACAGCTTAATTAGTAGGTTTCCTTTTAATTAAAATGTGTGTTAAAAAGTAGTATTTAGTAAATTTGAGAATATACTGGCAATTTAAAATTTTGGTAGAATACCCAAGATTGATGTATTTCCCCTCCGTCATTTATTTTCACCTCAGAAATAATGACATTGATAAGGCGTGTCATAGAGGTGAGGAATTTTCCATTATTATTGGCCTAATATGGATACATTTTTCAGGGAAATAATTTTTTTTCTTCGTTGCTACAATCTGTACGTGTAAAGCATATGAAAACATGTTCACTTATTTTTTTACATTAATTTACATCCCTGAAATTTAAGTTCACAGAGGTGGGAAGTCACAGTAACCATACTTAGTTTTTAAAGCAAAATCTGTCTTCTTGTTTTTCGACAAAAATCTCACAACTTCTTTATGGCTGAAAGTAAACAAGGGGGCCCCCTTGTATCATGGAAAATAAAATTTGATGTCAAGACTGCCACGTGTTAATGAGGAATGGCATTTTGTGCTTCAGTAACGGAGGTGAGAATTTATTGTGTGACACAACTCCTTATCCTACTAAAACGAACTAAAACACAATATTAAAAATTAAATATACTTAAACAATTGGTATTTAAGTCACTTGTGAAAGGAATAATAAATAAATAAGCATATACTTTTAATTAAACAAGTTATAAAGCAACATAAACAGTCACACAAAGGTGTGTAACATGCCACCGAGGTGAGAATTCACATGTTGTGAAGCAAAAAAACAAAAAATACTAAAATAAAAATTATTATTAAAAAATTGTTGGCAGGTTTAAATAGATATATTTTTTGATGAAATTGAAAACCATTGTTAAATGAATTGTTCCCTAAAGTTTTTACTGTGAAAGGCGTGCGACTCAAAAGTTACACTTTTTAAAAAATGACCCATAAGTGAAAGTATCGACTGAACGACCTATGTATTCGGCAGCAATACATGAAATAATCAACGACTATTTCAACAAATTAGAATCTCAAATAAAGATTTAAAAAAAGAAAAGAAAGTACTTGAAAAAATACATCTCATTTTAAAGTGTTTGAAAACTTTGTGAAAAGTGTGGATACAAACCATAAATTTAAACATTTATAACAAATGGTAGGGGTTAGAGGGATAGATGCCGAAGTATGTTAAATTTTTTTCCTTGCCTCATTCTGCATCAAAAATGCAAAAATCATGGTTCTCTCGTTTCTGTAACATATTAATTGAGATAAATTGTTGTGACTCAAATGTTTCATATCTTGCTGTTTATTTAATCCCAAATGCAATGCATTATTTTGGAAATTCTAATATACTGCTTGCTTTTATCTTGCTTCGAATGCATATTGTTAATCTGTTCAGCACGAGGAAAAAAACACTCGTTTTCTGCACTGCTTGTAATTGAAGAAAAAAGTTGTTGAAATGAAAAATCAATATATTTTTTTTTCTTTTAAACTTAAAGTAATTGTATCTTATGAAGTTAGAACAATACTGTAAAACTAAAATCTAGTACTAAATTTCAGAGACTGAAAAGGACAAATGAAGCCCAGAATAGTTTCAATTGTTCTGGAGGCATTGAAATAGATTAGAAGAGTTTTTGAAATTCCTAAGCAAAGAGTGCTTCAAATTTATTTCTTATCAAGTGTATAAATTATGAATTATTCAAATGAGCAGCATGTTACTCTCTTGTTACCTATTTTCCAAATCTGTACACCGTTTCTTTTAAAGCACTTTTTACTATTGATCATTTTGTATTTAATTCATTGTTGTATTTGCGGGTGGATTGAAGACGTGATCAAAAACTAATTGAATTGAACCGACAGCCTATTCTACCTTGCTTTTTCTCTCTGAGGTAGGACTGCTGTCACTCATTTGCCAACACGAAAACAATTTTTACTTTGTATTATCGTAATTTGCATAAGATTATTTTGCTATTTTTTCTGAGATTTTTGTGGTTCCAATTACCCCTTATAAGGCTTAAAAATGCAGAATTTCATATCTACTTCACAAAAATTCCTCCGGGAGGGAAGCCTCCTGACCCTTTAAATTGGGGATATTCTATACACTACTTAAAAGGGACACTATTTCCCAGCATATACCAAATGTATAATGCATAATGGGGGAGGGGGTTCGGGGCTTTAAAATATTCCCTTTTTTGCCACCGACAGAAAAGCTGCTTGGACTACAAAAAAGACTCAAAACCTGAAATAGCTTAGGGTCACATGAAGTCTAAATCTAGCCTTGATTACAACTAATATTGCTCAAAAAAAAAAAAAAAAAAAAGAAAAATCCTGCTCCCCCAGGAACTCAGTCCTAAATCCGCCTATGGCTATGGGAATCTGATTTTTCGAATTTTCGATGTTTAGTACGCTTTGTTAAGAGTTAAACAAATAAAATATTTGTTTATTTTTGTAAAAATCACAGAGTTTATAAGTTTTAAACTAAATTATGTGCTCTTTAACAATGTCTTATTTCAAAAAGTTAAATGCTAAACCTCTGCCTGAATTTCTTTGTTACAATTATTTTAAATACTATACATTTAACATTTCTAGAAAAATGTAACATAATGTAGAATAGTAAAAAAATATTGATACTTGAGGGGTGCCCATCTCCCAGAGAGCGATTCCTCCCCCCCCCCCTTCTCTCCAAATACTCGAAAAACAAGCAAGAATGATATTCTCAACAGAAAAGAGGGAAAACACTCAACTTTAAGTGTCAAGGATGCAGTTTGCGCCATCTCAGAATTCAAAAATTTCGTTTTTTTTTTTTTTTTTTGCGAAATTTGATTTTTTACAAAAGTAATTGATTTTTCACAAAATACGGACCCTGGGAAAAATCCTGGACAGACCCCTGCTGTTTTTGGTTATACTCTTAAATTTTCATTATTTTATACCAGGATACAAAATGGACCAGTAAAAGTGTTTAGAGCTGTAAAATTTTCTAGTGGACCAGTGACCAGATGATGTTTGTACCGTGTTGCAAAATTCAGTCATGTAACTTTAGTTGCAATATTGTGTTCCTCCCTCAGTTTGGGCTCCTGTAGTAGCCACAAAGGTGATTAGCTGTTCAAAATTTCTTCTTTTTTTTGTTTTGCAGCATTGTAAGCTCTGCTCAGGGTTCGTACGGGTCATGTAAATCCTGGATAGTCATAGGGGGAAAAACAAATTTCAGATATGGAAAATCGATATTTTCGATCAAAGTCGTGAAAACTTATTTAAAGTACGGATGCCCCGATAAGTAAATGTGCTGATTAATCGGCGAGTCACAATTATTATTTTTGATTCTGCCGATTTCTCGATCATATGTTTTCTCTTATTTTGACTTTAGAAATAGTCGTAAGTTCATTGCTGAGAGACTATTTATTTTTCTCCACTTAAGAGAAATTATTTTCTCAAATAATTTTTAAATTTCATTCCAATTTTTGATCCGACTATCACACTATTGTTCATAAAATCACATTATGCAAACTAAACATGAAAATATTGAGGGTAGTCTGTGGTCAGCAGGCTAATTTAGGAGCATTTATAATTTACAGTAAAACCTGTAAAGTTGGCCACCCTTGTAAGTTGACCACCTGTCTATGTTGACCGCTTTTGTCGGGAACGGAATTTGTCCTATCTCATATAATGAAGGAAAACCTCTGTAGCTTGACCACCTCTCTATCTTGACCACCTGTCTATGTCAGGGGTCTGTCCAGGATTTTTCACAGGGTCCGTTTTTTGTGAAAAATCAAATAATTTTGTGAAAAATCAAATACTTTTGTGAAAAATCAAATAATTTTGCAAAAAAAAAAAATTTTTTTTTTGCAAAAACGAAAGTTTAGACTCTTGAGATGGTGGAAACTGCATCATTGACACTTAAAGTTGAGTGTTTTCCCTCTTTTCTGTTGAGAATATCATTCTTTAGTGCTTTTCTAGTATTTGGGGGGGGGAGGAGAGGCATCGCTCACTGGGGCACTGTTTATGCAGCTAGATTCATCCCGGCGTCAACCCGGCTACGCGAAATAAGGCTGTTTTATGCATCCAACCCGGCTTCAAGCCGCGTTCAATGCAGGAGCGAATTCCCTCCACCTACATTGAGGAATTATTGGCGGATTTTTCCCACAGTGCATTGCGTCGTCACGTGCTGGGTCACGTGTCTCCTCCTCGTGTGTATTCATTTTGGTATTGTTGTTGTGTGCGTGTTCTTTTTGCGTTGGGGATTTTGTTCAGTCCTAATTTAATCTAATTATGGAAAAATCCAACGGCAGCATTCGTTGGGATAGCGCCGAAACGAAAGCTTTAATTGCGATTTGGGGCGATGGAGAAATCCAAACCAAGTTCGATGGGACAATCCGAGACTCAGAAGTTTATAAAAGTATTCATTCAAAGCTGCAGCAAGCAGGAGTTTTTAGAAGTATCCAACAGATTAAAACCAAAATAAAAGCACTGAAGAAAGACTACCGAAATGCTAGAGATGAGCTGCGAACGAGTGGTCATGGTGGTCAAACAAAGTTTTGTTATTTTAAAGAAATGGACCAAGTCCTAGGTGATCGCCTTGCGTGCACCCCAACTGCATTGATGGAAAGCATAATTCAAAACGAAGGTATGTAATGTTACAGTATTTAATTACTTTATTTTTTTAAGCAATACATAACGCACAAAATTTCTATCCCATTCATACCCATATATAATATTGACTGTATAGTTAGTTGCACTCGTTTTTAATTACTGCTGTGTTATTAACATAAGTATTTTTGAGAGGAAAAAATCTGGAATTTGAAGTGAAACCTTCATTCATGCCTATAGATTTTTGCTTATTAAATAAACTTAATCATTTTATCAAGTTTAAACCCTACACTGCATGATTTTTTAAAATTTTTCCTTGAAAAAAAATATATGTTTTTTTAGAATTTAATAAGAAATCATGGAAAAATCTTTAAAAAAATTGAATCGAATTTTTTTTGTATTTTTTCATTAAAAATAGTTCTGAGAACAGATATGCATTCGGCCTAGCTTTTTTTAAAATAATGCTTTTAATGTAAAAAGCATCTAAAATGAAAGATTAATGTTGATTTTATTTATGGTATTTTTTTTAATGGACCAAAAAAATGTTTAACTGTTTATAATAATTTCAAATTTTGCTCATTTTAGCTGATTTCAAAAGCTATCCCTATCGTTTTATTTTTTGTCATGTTGAATGCTAGTGCTGATAAGTTATCGAATGAGAAAAAATGATCTTAATTGCTTTAAAGATACCTAATACTTGTTATTTATGCATTGAGTTGCCATATAACTACATATTGCCGGTCATAAAGAAGATAAATTGCCTATGTATCCAATTGGCAACACTCTGCAGTGTAGGGTTAAAATTAACTTGTTTCAAATTTAAAAACTCTGGAAGATCCACTTCTCCTAGATTCCCTCCCAATATTTTTATTTGTCTTTTCATTTCTTGAATTTCATATGCTCTAATATGTTAAAAATATTTTGTGATAGTATTTGCGCATTAAATAACAGTGGAGTCTCAATAACTCAAAAATTTGTATCATAAAAGTGGCCTTTTTCACAGAATTCCTTTCTTCGCAGATATCTGCTTAAAGGGTTCTCCTATAAAATTATGACAACAAAAATTGGTTATATGTGAGTTTTATCCACGAAAAAAAAAAAGGGAAAATTCACCAAAAAGGCTTTTTTCACAAAAATAAAGAAAATACTCAAAAAGATTTCTCTTTTTCATGAAATGCGGAGAAAAAATATCTGGATCGACTCTTGCTAGTGCTTACCATTGGAAACTCAAAATCCTTTTTTTTTACTTTCATAAGCTTTAGCAACTAAGAAACACTTGTGTTTAACAATTTAGTGACAATAATAATGTTCATTTTATAGTCGATTCCTCCTTCCTCTTTTTATTAACTGCTTTAAAAATTCATAGAAGCGAGTTCAAGCCCAGCATTTACCTTTCAAACCCCATGCAATTATGGTACACTATTTTGTTAAAGGTTGTCACATGGTGCATTTTTATTTTTAGCGACTTTAATAATTTATCGCTATTGCTAACAAAAAATTTAGTAGTTGGCTGTATTCAAAAACTTAAAGTATACTGTAATTCTAAAATTTATACATTTGAGATTAGAGACGTACCGAGTACTTGGTAACTACTCGGTATTCGGCCTACTCGGTCAATTTACCGAGTACTTGGATTTTACAATTAGTAAAAAAGTGAAAGCATAATAATATCATGCAATCATTTACGAGTCAAATTTAAATTTTGGGAATAATGAAGTTTGTTATGCTTTAACAGAGTAAATCTTGATCTTAATGTCCCCAAAGGTAAGTATAGAAAATATAAAAATTTTTATATTATTAAATGGATTTTTGCTGTAAACAAAAATTATTTATAAGAAATTAAAAAATGCCTTTGCTTAAAAAGTAAAAGCACTTGTTTTGGTGTTACAAAGAATGCCTGTTTCAATGCACAAAATGTGAGCTTGTAAATTTAAAGACATCGGACAAATGTGGGATTTTAATTAGTCGAATGTCTTTACATTCATTTGCTCACATTTTATGCACTGAAAAACATTTTCCTCATAATGCAGAAACACGTTTCTGCAGTGTTCCTGCACATTTGTGCTTTGAACGTTATTTATGTTTGGTGGACTAAAACTATAATAGATTGATACAATTTGTTTTACTTCCAACTTGATTAATCATGCCTTTTATTTATTTGTTACATTTTAATGTTAAAAATAACTTTTCCGTAAAATTTTTAACACAAACAAAATTTTTTAAATAATGCGTAATTAAATCTCGGCTGTAATTTTGTTTTAAAAACTATTATGTGGGCATAGAGGGTCTATACTACTATTTCAAAATTCGTCATGTGTGTGTCGGTTGGTTCTTAAAACATAATTGGCACTCGGTAACTCGGTACTCGGCCGAGTGGTAAAAGGCTGAGTACTCGGTACTCGGCCAAAGTGCCACTCGGTACGTCTCTATTTGAGATATTGCCAATCAGTTTTAGAAAATTTTCTATTATCCCAGAGGCAGAAATCAAACCAAGATGCCAAAGAAGTGTCATACCTTTTTTAAAAAAAAGTTGGATAATAATATTTGCATCATTGAGAGGGAGTATAGCAGCTCAAATACCTATATTATTTTTCTTTCAGCAATAATAGACGCAGAAGTGATCCCGGAGTATGTGGAACAGGATTTGAATGCAGGAGAAGGAGCACAAGAAGAGTAAGTTTTAATTAAAAATAATAATAAAAATGAAGGCTTTTTAAACTCAGTAGAACATTAGAAATCTGAGCCACAAATTATTTCATTTCTTCTGGTTCTTTCACATATTTCCAATCCCTCAAAACTAATTTCAAAATGCTGTTTCCCTTAAAACTGTAACACTCAGTTTCCCACTTTCACTTTCTATAGGACGGCTAACTTGTACTAAATCAAACTAACGATCAACCTTTGCTAAGAATATCTTTCATTTAATCACTACTTGACCAACAAACATTTCAGCTTAAGGAATATATTCTCTTGATGCGTTTTGACTGTATTACTAATGATCCAGGAACATGAGGACATGGATCCATGTACAAAAGAAAACTCATTACTTTTGTTTTAGGAAAAACAAGAGATTATCCGAGATAATATTAAACAAGAGATTGAGAGATTCAGGTCCGATAATAATCATCTACAATTTCCAATTAAGAAAACAGCATACACTATTGAGATGAAAATTTTAATTATTCTGTTATTCCTTCAATGTAACATGTTTAGAACCTATGAATTTGATCGCTGTAAACTTTGACCGGGGTTCAAAAGCTAAAAGTGCCCAGTACAGTGAATGAACACACCAACCAGTTAAACTAACATACCATTTTCTAGCGGATTTTCTTTCTGGAAATGTGTAGAAGAAAGATACTATTGATAATTCATGTCAGAAAAATATTTTAAAAACATTCAATTGTCAGTCTTCCCCCATATAATATATAATACATCATTTATTTCTGATAAAAATGTCATAAATGTGATATTATCTTTCTGTCATTTCAGTAACACTGTACCTGAATCCGTTTCGGAAGCAGAAGAATCATTGAAGAGAAGTGCAGAAAAAACTCCTAGTAAGCCTTTTTTATTTAAAATTAGAATTATTTATTAGTTTGAAATTCTGCAATTGGCCATATGTGCAAATTTCATACTAGTGATGCAACGAATATTCTGCCCATCCGCCGAATATTCGACTTCGACTGTTGTTAGGAAGTTGGAGTTAACCATTACAAATTGCAGGTGAACCTCTCCTCTGTCTTGGGGTAAGAGATGGTACTAGCAGACCTAGTAGGTTCTGTCAGGGCCGCCGCTACCAGCAATGGGGCCCGGTAACAATTTTTCCTCCCCCCCCCCCCCCCACCATTGCATATTTTTACACCGTCCCTTCATTTCCTCTCACTCACACACTTCGAAATGAATAGTTTAACACTGCATTCACATGTGATGTTGCATTTTCCAGTGTTGCTTCTAAATTTTTAAATTTTAATGTAGATTTAAAAACTTTAATTTGGAATGTGTATAAAAAATATATTTTCAAATACAGTAGTAAAAATTGGATAATTTGTGATATCTGAGATAAGTGAGGTAACATAATATACTATGAATTTTCAGTTAGTTAAAGTCGGAAGGACCAAGGGAAAAAGTTCGAATTTTGAAATAAAAAGTTCTAGAAGAACAGTGTGGTACCAGCATGCGTAATAGTGAAAATGTTATTGAAATAAGTGTTAAAATTATTACCACACATACATATTACACTTGACTTCGATAATGAACCGCCGGGAGGAATTATTGAGTTTCTAGGGAAAATATAAATCATTTAGAAGACCAAATCTCATATCCAGTGAAATTCCATGTGTTTGACGTAATTACGTTGTCCACGTAATTAGTTTACGTTCGTCGATACAAAAAGGGGGGAGGGGAGAAGGGACAACTGTTGGCCCGGGCCTGAGCCTGAAGGAAGCTCCAGATTTTTAAAATGAGGGGTGAAATATATGTAGGGACTCAGGAGTAAGCACTATGGAGGGGGGCCTGGAAAAATCATTTGCGACGGGCCCCAAAATTTCTCTGCACGTCACTGTCGATACTTAATCGAAAGGCTGACATAAGCATGCTCTCAAAAGAATTGAAATATTTTTTGATGCTTATGGGAGAGGGGGTTCCCTCTGAATGCCTTCTCAGTTAATTTTAAAGCAAATTCTTCACACAAACGATCAATTGCGTTCCATAGTCTTTGACGGTGCAAGGAAATGGGTCAAATTATTGTAAAAACAGTTTCATGACCTTACGGGCCCTGGTACTTTAGGTCCGGTACCCCAAACCAAACAGTGGCCCTGGGTTTTGTTATACAGCATGATTTAGAAAAACATTTCAATCAAAGCCTACCCAGGACCTTATCTTTAAACTGGTTTTAAACTTTAAAATGTCCACTTGCTTCCCTTTGCTTCTCACTGCGTCAATTGTTTAAAATGTTCAATTAAATCAATATGTGACTTAAATAGTTTCAAAATGCACTTATTTCATACTTATATGCTTATACACGTTAAAAATTCATTTCAGAGGGGCAACCTGCAAGGAAAAGAATTTCTTTGAAGGAAGTTGTTAAAAATACAGTGTCCTCAGCACTTGAAAAATTTTTGGAATTTGAAAAAGAAGTGGAGGAGCGCAACCATGAGCAGAATTCCAAATTCCAATTGGAATTACTTGATATTGAAAGGAAAAAACTTTCCTTGATGGAAAAACTGTTTGAAAAATAAATTTTGTCTTAAAAAATCAACAATTATTGTAATCTATTATGTCTCTTATCTAGTGTTTACAGGGGAATGACTGGAAAATGTCAGCATAATGAACAGATGGTTGAAACGGGGTTGAAAAACAAAAAAGGTTTTAAGAAAAGCCCAGCCTCCCTGGGTTTTTTTAAGGGACATGTTAAATTTCTTAGTTATTTATTGAAACATTGTATACTGAAACTACAGCTTTTACTTTTCATAAAATCTATTTTAGCTTCTTTGCTTCTCATAAAATCATAGGAACCTTGAAGGAAGGTCACCGTAACCGTTTTATTTTTTACTTATTTGAAAATTTCATTTTAATTTATTGATTTTTTTCAGATACCTAAATGCTTTCTTATTAGATGTGAGTTTTTGTGCACACTGATTTGGCAGGAATTGTAGTTTCATTCGGTAGAATGTGTTTTTCCGGCGTTCCAAAAATGTTTGGAGTGCCTTCAGACACATTCTGCACCTCGTATATATATATATGTAAATTGAATGTAGAAAAAATAGAGACATTTCAGCTGTTTTACAATTTACACGAAAAGTATATAGTACAACATGATTACGTTTAGCATAAAATAATTGATGAAATATCAATTCTAATGAAGTAAAATGTTTGATGATTTTTGATAATTTTTATTGATTCTTCTAATGAAAAGAAACTTGCTAAGGTTCGTTTAAAAATGATGAACTGGTAATGGGCAAGAAAAATTTAAAATAGCTACACTTGCAGAGAGGGAGTTCTGGTACTATTTCAAAAATCCTCTGTTACTGAGGGAGTATTGTAAACTCTTAAAGTAAAATCCCAAAATATTATCCCCAAAGTGATTGATTGGAAAAAGCAAAATAATTTATTACACCTTTTTGGAAATGTTAAAGACTATTTTATAAAATACTTAAGAATTTCTTTGAGCTGTTAGTATTTTTAGATCTGATTTAAATTTATGAAAAGTAATACTCCCACTCTCCCATTGACATTGGGCCATGTATGATGCAATACATTGAATAATAATAAAATGAAATAAATAACATCAGAATCTTAACTGCTTTTCAGACTTCACACTTGTTTTGCAGATGACAAACCCAGATTGAGATTTTTAAATCATGAAGTTAATCATTAACTTGCTTATATTTGTTCAATTACCACATTCCGAAGATTCTTTGGTTCACAATATATATATATATATTTTTTTTTACAATTAATCAATTCTCTTAAATTAATACTATATGAAGTGTTCTAAATATGTTTACATCAGTTTTATCTATTATTTCACTATTTGATTTAAAAAAAATATTTTTTCCCCATTCCCATTTTACATACTTTCATCAAAATACCCAGTTTTTGGGTATCTAGGCCTTTGGTAGGGAGGTAATATTTAAAGCAATATAAATACATCATTTTCAAAAAGACATCCTCTTTTGGCTTAGTTTGTTGAATTGATAGAACTAAAAAAATAAACCACAAGCAGAGTAAAACCGTCTGAGCAATTTGATTGTGAGAGTTTTACTCAAGTTATTTTGCAGGGTTTTTTTTTTTTTTTTTTGTATTTCCAACTGATTATTAATGTTTCTAATGCCTTGTTGTTATAATCGGGCACAGCACAATTGATAGTGTTAGAAGTAAACTTTTCAACATGGATAAAAAAAATTAGAAATGATTTATAGATGCATAATACTAATATATAAAGATTTTAGTACAGTAAATTTTTCCGGCGTTCCAAAAATGTTTGGAGTGCCTTCAGACACATTCTGCACCTTGTATATATATGTAAATTGAATGTAGAAAAAATAGAGACATTTCAGCTGTTTTACAATTTTTTAATTTTACAAAACTAAACAATTTACACAAAAAGTATATAGTACAACATGATTACGTTTAGCATAAAATAAGCATTCCGCAGAGTAGGGTAACATAATAACAGCGGATTGTCTGCATAAAAGGTAAAAAATGCTACTAGTATATACAATGGCTGAAACAAATCAATAATATGCGATAAATATGATTAAACAAAAGCAAGTAACGATTCCCGAATGGCAGTTGCTGTCATGCCAGAAGGAAGAGTAGTGACAGGTGCATCATCATCTTCTGACTCATCATCATCAGATTCAGATTCTACGTTGAGAAGAACAAAATCTCTCCATTCGTCAAGGACCATGTCCTCCTGATCAATGCAAATGTTATGAATTGCACAACATGCCAGCACTTGTCGCACAACATTCTTTAGTGCAGATTCATTTTCTTTTAATAGACATCTGAACCTACCCTTTAACATCCCAAAGGCTTGTTCCACTTTCACTCTGGAGTGGCTTAACTTCTGATTCAAAGCCGTTGTCTGTAAATTGAGCTGCCCCCCTCCAAATGGCTTCATAATCCATGTTAATAAAGGATAAGCTGAATCTGCCACCAAGAATGGGCGGTAGATTTGGGAACCTATTTTTACTGATTGAGGTAACAAAGTCCCCATCTGCCCATGATGAAACAGTCCTGTATTTTTCAGGACTCTTGCATCGTGGACGCATCCAGGCCAACCAACATTTACATTTATAAATTTATAAGTTGCAGAAACAACAGCTTGCAGCACAATGCTGTAACGTTGTTTCCTGTTAAAATAATCTTTAGGGCGATAAAGAGGAGCTATGATTGGTATATGTGAACCATCAAGGCTGCCACAACACCCAGGAACACCACCATCTTCGTAAAAAAGCCCAGCAATTTCTTCAATTTCTCTGTGGGTAGGGAATTTAATTTTGAAAACTAGATTAATCACCCGAACAACTCGGTTACTAATCATGCACACAGTGCATTTTGCAAGTCCAAACAGATGGGCTAAGTTGCGTAATTCACCACAAGTTCCTAGTCTGCAGAGGGTAATGGCTATTTGCCTTTTGACACCAACTGGATTTGTCCTCCACTTTTTCCTCAACAAATGGGGTTCTAGTTGGCAACACATCCATTCAAATGTAGGCCTGAAAATAAAAACCTAGCATCAATATTTTGCTTAATATTAAAATACAGTAGGCGCCGCTTAATGTGATCACTTTGGGACAAATACAGTTTGATAACAATAACCGGTTGATAACAATAACCGAATAAAACCCAGGACACAAAAAATGTTGTTTTTTTTTCAATATTTAGAAGCATTGATTTTTAGAACTGCAAATTAAAATTACAATGACTCTACTGAACGCAGTTTTAAATTCGACTAACTTAGTAGAATGGAATAGCTCTTTTTTCAATCGATTAAGAAACCATCCGTCCGATGCTAAAGAGTCTTTTTGGTCCATTTCAAAAGCAAGATTCTCTGCTTTTGTCGCATTAACGTACCCCTTACTTGCGCAACCTTTTCCCTGACATTCGCAAACCACTAGTTTCAACTTCACCATCTTTTCCAGCATAGTTTTGCATTTTGTTTGAAAACAAAGTGAAGCTAAATGGAAATTTAATCTCGTCACGATCTTTAGTAACTTACAAAGCAATGGCTGAGAAATGTTAAATTGTTCTGCAGCATTTCTGTGATTCATCACGTTTAAATTGTAAAAGTGTCAATTCCTTGATCGTTAAATCATTGAGCTTTTTCTTAATCTCTAAAATGTTTGATCGTTTAGTGTGAAGTTTTTAGTGCTACTAAGCAGAGAGAAAAATTCTGCTTTATTGATAAGTAGGGAACTTGTTTTCCCGGAAACTACTTGTCTGGATTTGCCTTTGTATTTCTCTTGATTGAGGTGTAAAAAGAGGAGAAAAAATTTAAAGTTTATGAAAAACTGATAACAATAAACGAAGGCACTGGTTATAATATCCGACTTTTTTAACGTATATATTATAACGTATTTATATATACAAGTGTTCCGGGACTTCGTGATTCTGATAACATTAAGCGAATGATAACATTAACAGTGATCACCTACTGTACTTTGAATGCACAGTTGGAATAAAATGTTCTGTTTTCTTTACTATCTACATTTTATATGAAATCAATGTCATCAATAAAAATGTAATTTCATTCACATAATCCACTGATCTTTGTTAAACTAGATTATTTAAATGCTTTTCAAGGTATTAACATACGCAAACGTAAAAGAAACTTTAAAAAAAGAAAATATCTGACGTGTACAGTACATTGCATAACTTTACCAATATCAAATATTTTATACATTGGCAAAAGGCAAAAATTTTAATTTAGAAATGGATTTAGAAGATCAGACATATTTTTACTTAATTTACTGATTCATGCTAGTTCTCACAATGCTGATCCCCAGTCGAAATTAGTAAAAACTATTGCATTTGTTACAAGCTATTTTTGATTAAATTTATGAAATTCAAGTAATAAATTAAAAAGATGAAATAATAGGATTCATATTCAAATATAATATTATTCATGTAGTTGTGATAAGTAATTAACCCATTATGCCCCAAATTATTTTCAGAAAAGTTGTGCAATGTGCTTTTTTTTTAATGCTTAATTTAACTAGAAAAAACACACACACACACACAAAAAGGATATTGTACATTAATTTTCTTTTGATTAATTTTCAATCAATAATTTTTAAAACAAAGTAATAACATAAAAACAACTTTGGGGCAACTTATAAGTCCCGTAGGGACATAAAATGTTAAGGAATCCTGAACTTAATGTTTGGGAGGGGGAGGGGAAATTCCCTATTGGCCAAATAAAGTTCGAAATGTTGAGGAATGATGAAATATGCATAATAACAAATACGTACATGATAAGGGACGTTTGTGGAATATTTAAAATTGCAATTACATCTCCAAATTTGCAGGACTGCCGAGAGCCAAGAAGGGCCTTGCCAATCAGGTCTTCGGGCCTCTTACCCCTTAAAAATATTATTCTACTCAGAATCTGAGCAGGGCATCTAATTTCCCACTAGGCTAACATGGCCTCTCATCAGCCCTACCAATTTTCAAATCATTAGACAGGATAATTAGGAACTTTTTTTTTTAAGGTCAAAGTTAATTTCTGGGACCCCCTCCCTAAAGCTGCATCTGAGTATTTCTTCCAGGACTACTACTGAAACAGGAACTGGAAACAACATTTTTAATTTACGTGAAAATACACTGCCAGCTCAGTCATTTCAGCCGAGGTTTTTCACCTCCAGCTCGGTCAATCCTATGCTGGGCTGATGAGTGCTAATAAGCACGAAACGGCAGTCCTCGGCTGGAATGACTGAGCTGGCGGTGTATTTTCATGTAATTCTGCTTCAAATTCATGCTTCAAAAGACAATAAGAAAAATATTCAAGTAACAGAAAATTGATGAAAAATAGTACATGATACTAATAGCAGCAACTATATTGTTTCTGTTGTAAATTAGAAGTTAAAAAAAAGAAAAGAAATTGAAACTAATAATCGATGCAAGGCAGTTTTATTTCTTATAAATTGCCAGCATGTGAGGTGTCCCAATGCAAAATATTATTAGCATTTTTTTTTTTTTTTTTTTTTGGCATGTCAATTTCATTTTTCGGAAAAAATGCAATATTTCATTTTATAAAAAAATTTAGGAACTAAACTTAAATAATGCAGATAAGAATTCTAATTTTATTGATAACTAAATCTTACCTTTGTACTCTAAAAGTTTCTTTGAAGTCCTGATTAGTCCAGGAAGCTAAAACAAGGTCTTCCCACCAGACCGTTGATCGTAATTTTGACCACATCTGACGCTCTTTTTTTTGCAACAATAAAGAATTGACGATCATGTTAAGTAAAAACATCATAATACGTCTCCTCCTCAGACGTCTTGCCCCTTCTTGGATCATTTGGGTCCGGATTTCCTCCCTTCTTTGATCTAAAATTAAGATCTTCGAAATCATTTTTCTTCTTTCCATGTCCATCTTCTGAAATCCTGATGTCAACAAAAAAATAGCGCGCGAGCGCGTAAAACTCACCGCATGGAATGATGGGAACGTAAGCGCATGGAATGATGGGAACGTAAGCGCATGGAATGATGGGAACGTAACGGAGAATCCACGATTTGACAAAAACGGGTCTCCCATCAACCCGGCTGCAATCCTCCATTTATCCACCTTCCGCTTCAACCCGGCGCGAAGCCGGAGTGTGCATAAACAGGGCCTGGGAGATGGGCACCCCTCAAGTATCAATATTTATCTACCATTCTACATCATGTTAAATTATACTAGAAATGTTATTTGTATAGTATTTAAAACAACTGTAAGAAAAAAAAATTCAGTCGGGGGGTTCAGCATTTAAATTTTTAACCCAAGACACTGTTTAAGAGCACAGAATTTCGTTTAAAACTTACAAATTCAGTGATTTTTAGAAAAAAAAAATATTTTATTTGTTTACTTCTTAACTAAGCGTACTAAACATCGAAAATGCGAAAAATCAGATTCCCATAGCAGATGCAAAGAAATTGCAATCCTCAAAGTGAAGGCATCAAAAGTATAAAAACGGCTTGTAGAATAAATATTTTGGATAAAATTATTTTAGAATTGCATTTTAGAGCCCTATGATAAACATATCATTAATATCTGGACACAGTTGAAGCAAAAATAATAATAATAATAAATAAATAAAATAAAAAATAAACGATCGATTCAGCATTTTAATTATTGACTCATAAAAGAAAATGGAATTCCGCTTTAAAAACCTGAAATAAGCTTTCTTACAAAAATAAAGAATCCTTTTCCTTTATTTGCATCCTAATAAAGCGAAGTTAGCTTGAAAAAAGAATGAAATATGATTCTCATATCGGATGTAAAAAGATTTCGTTTTTTAAAATGTAGGCATCGATAGAAAAAAAACGGTAAATAAAAGAGTTTATTTTAAGTTAATTATCCTTTTTAGCATCGAAAAATCAAACCCATATAACTTTCTCCCAAAATAACAATTAACAGCTTGATTTATTGGGGGAAAACCCTCCTGCATATAAATTGAAATTTTTAATGAAAAATTTAATTTTTACGTAACTAGATTAAAATCAGCTGCACAAATAAGTTACATTTTTATTTATACTTGAATTGGTCAGATTCTATAAATATGTTAAATAGTCAAAAAAATAAAAAAATAATAATAATTTTGACACATTTTGTTCTGTTTTTGATATTTTCTCACAAAATATAGTTTTTCAAAAAATAGTTTTGTACACAAGTGTTTTGAATGGGTGTTAAAAACCTTGCCAACCCTGCTTTCATTTGCACATGTATAAATATAGGGAAATTTGGTTACTATTATCAAAAAATAAATAAATAGAAATAATCTAATTCATACAAATTGAAAGTTTGATCAAGAATTTAACTTCTATGTAACTAGATTAAAGTCAGCTGCACAAATAAGTTGAATGTTCACATTGAATAAATGTTCAATATAAAACATTACTTTGATAGATTTTATTTTGTCTTTGATGTTTTGTCACAAAATACGATTTCCCTATGAATCTAGTTTTGGACAGGACGGTAAAAACCAGGGTTTTTACTGTAGTGTCCCAAGCTTTGCCAACCCTGCTTAAGACCCATTGTTATTCCAGTGAACTTTGCCATTCCATGTTAACTGTTTACATTGATAAGCACTTTTATTCAACTGTAATACAGGGAGATCTGGGAGTATCTGTTTGACTAAAACCTTTTACAACTGCTGTTTTCTTTTGTGAAGGTATGAGAAGTGGTGCTTTGAATGACTAACCAACACGGTTTTATT
>NW_026558055.1:0-28669 GCF_026930045.1 Uloborus diversus | reverse complement strand
ACCGGTTACTTACCTCAGCGTTCTACGATCAACCGGTTACCATTCTAAGCTGTTGAGTGGTTGAATGGAGCACGTGATCATTAGCTGTCATGTGATTAACTAACCGGCCGCTACCGGTCGTGCTCGTCGAACGTAAGCAAAGGTACACTTCTTCTGCTCCATATGTGTCGCGAAGAGGAGAAGCCTTTTACAAAGATCTCTTTTCTTTTTTACTACTCCAATTACTTAATGTAGTGTAATGTGTTTTGTTTGATGCATGCATGCATGTTTGGTCATGTTTTTGTCCACTTGATTTCATTTCAATAAATTTCTTTCTATCATGTAAAGAAATGTAAACTTTGCTTCAAAAACCAGTTCAAGTGTTTAAGAACATTATTTGTGTTTTTTTAGCTGCCAAAGGTGAAACTGGTGCGATTTTTAAAGGTACAATTTTATAATTATTCCCCCCCTCCCCAAAGTTGGAAATTTATTTCATGTTCTACATCTATTGTGTCTACGAAGGTAGAATTATAAGAACTCTTTACAAAAATGACTTGTGATTTCTGTCTGTTTCTCGTCACTTCCAACAAAAGAAGCGGCGCCATTTTAAACAAAAGACTTTCTCCGTCGGTATCTTATTCTGTCTTTGAATATTTCTCATTTCATTTTCATAAAACAATGGAATCACTCAGCATTTTAGTTCGAAACTATAAGTTAAACAGCATTTATTGATATTCGTATTGGAGATGCACCAAACGCCGTATTTTGACAAATATCGGATATTTAGTAATATACTACAGTTTATCATCGCTTAACTTTCATTACAATGATTAGTTTTTTGGATTGTTTTTAAACAATAATTGATGTTTCATACGGTGTAAAACTTTAAGGGAGTTTAATGTGTCATAATATTTGAGAAAATGTCAAAAGCAACAGAATTTAAATTTAGTGTTTGAGTGGATTGAATTTAATCTACATTGATCATAATTTTTGTACTTTGGTACTTTTCTATAACTTTCTTCTGTTGCACGGGAAAGTATGTGTTTGTTTATTGTCGAATAGTTGTAACTGTTTGGTTTCGGAATTTGGTTTGTATTAAACCAAACCAAATATTCGGTGACACTGTTTTCGGTCATACTCATAATTTTTCATTATTTTATACCAGGATATAAAATGGACCAGTAAAAGTGTTTAGAGCTGTAAAATTTTGTAATGGACCAGTGACCAGATGATGTTTGTACCGTGCTGCAAAATTCAGTCATGTAATTTTAGTTGCAATATTGTGTTCCTCCCTCAGTTTGGGCTCCTGTAGTAGCCACAAAGGTGATTAGCTGTTCAAAATTTCTTCTTTTTTTTGTTTTGCAGCATTGTAAGCTCTGCTCAGGGTTCGTACGGGTCATGTAAATCCTGGATAGTCATAGGGAAAAAACAAATTTCAGATACGGAAAATCGATATTTTCGTTCAAAGTCCTGAAAACTTATTTAAAGTACCGATGCCCCGATAAGTAAATATGCCGATTAATCGGCGAGTCGCAATTATTATTTTTGATTCTGCCGATTTCTCGATCATATGTTTTCTCTTATTTTGACTTTAGAAATAGTCGTAAGTTCATTGCTAAGAGGCTATTTTTTTTTCTCCACCCAAGAGAAGTTATTTTCTCGAATAATTTTAAAATTTCATTCCAGTTTTTGATCCGACTATCACACTATTGTTCATAAAATCACATTATGCAAACTAAACATGAAAATATTAAGGGTAGTCTGTGGTCAGCAGGCTAATTTAGGAGCACTTATAATTTATTTTTTAATTATTAGTAGCCATTGAATGCAATGAAAATTAGAAAGTTATCTAAAAGCACTAATGGTTAAGGAGAAAAGTATCAACACATAAAAGTTGTTGTTGCAATGTTGCTTACATAGTTAATATATTCAAAAATATAGAAAATTAGAAAAACATAAAATTAAAAAAAAATAATAACATTACTTCAGCCATCAGTTTTCTTCTTCTTTTTTATGTATGTTAATATTTTTTTATAATGAGTTCAAAAATAACAATTAATTTTCTGTTGAATCAAAAATAAAAGTAGATTGTAAAATGTATAATGTAATCATATGTATGCAGTTCTGTGCACATTAATTGGGACAAGCTGAAACGTTTTCACAAATCTCGTTCAATTGGTATCGGTCAACTTAACCGGGGTTGGGTTTTGGACTGTCCGAAACTGGTTTAGGACGGGATGGGTGGTTTTTAATATAATCAATTCGTATTTACTGCAATATTCACAATGCATAAATATAGATATTAATGAGGTTTAATTAATGAGTATTTGATAATATTTTTCTCCAAAATCTTAATTTAAAAAATATTTTACTTAAAAAAATTGCCAATAACTATTGCATAAAAACTTCCTTATGTAACAGTTGGTTACGTATGATAAAGGGAAATTCACAACGCTACTAAGACAACTAATTTTAGTTCCATTTGTAACAAAGGAATGTTGTTAAAATGTGCAATATTTAGGTGCAAAAAAAAAAAAAAAGCTTAATTTTTAACAAAGTTTTTGCAAATAATATTTGCATGATGTTTTAACGAAATTTTTTTTTCAAATCATGGATCAAAGAACAAGAAGTTGATGACTAAACACTTACATAATAAAACTTGTGCTTTTCTGGCACTTCTCAATGCTCTATAGTTTGTCTACTCTTATTCTATTTTTCTCTTTCTAGCTTTTTTCTGAACTAACTTTGGTAATTTAGTTAGGTTTTTATGAATGAACTAGCAAAAATACCCGGCGTTGCCTGGGTCAGTAATAATTATTAGAAAAATCGTTACTTGCTTTTGTTTTCTGTTTTAAGTGAAAAAATTTAAAACACATCTTTTTGACGTGATTAAAAATCGAGTTTCTTCCTTACCCATAAAACTAAAATAGCAATAAGTATAAAGAACAAAGTAGTATTGATTTAGAAACGAAAGCACTATATTTAAGCATATACACAAATTTAAAAAACATGAAATTAATCTTCTCATGTTTAAAAAGATTAATCTGTTGATACTTTTTTTTAACATGGAGTCTAAAACCTTCTCTGTATGGCTAATGAAGTACGAAGTGATTAAAAAAAGTAGCTGCGCTCGTAATCCCCTTATACTTGCTTTAGTTATTTCGGGAAATTTCAATCATTGTGGCTCTTGGTGCGATTTTACCGAATTTGCGAAAGTCGTTTCGGGATACCTTCGATGATGCTCCCCCATTCTTTCCTTACTTTGTAAAACGATATATTAATTTTCGTTACAGAGATATCGTCGCCAGATGCTGAGACATTTTTGGTCACCATAAAATGGCGCTAAACAGTTTCATCCGAAATGTTACCAAAATAAGTAATAAAATTTGGTGATTGTTTGAAATTGTGCAAAAAGGAAAATTAATGGAAGTTTTTGTGCTGTTTATGGATTTGCCTAATTTAGTTGCTGGATTATTTAATACAGTAAAAAAAGTCTTTTGAAAATTTTTTGATTGGCGATATTTTGTTTACATGGTGAAAGCTGAGAAACATTATGACGTAGTCTTCGGCTTCAAAAACAGCAACGTTGAAAAAACTGCCAAATGCATCAGCTACGGAAATCTTTCTGAAAATATTTTGGCGATCTGCTGGTTGTTTGGATAATGAGTAAGTGTTCAATCAGCATAAATAATAATAAAAACCATTAATTACATTAAAGTTCCGTTTAAATGGAAAATCATCAGCCAAATCATGTATTATTTGCCAATCTTGTGCAAAAATCTTACTTCAAGATTTGACTTGAGAAAAGCCTTGAACAATCACGAAAAGCAAAGAAAGTCAGCAATACAACAATTGTCGCTATCGACAGGGAGTTGAGATGATACACTAAATACTGTATTGAGTTGAGGAAAGCCTTCGAACATGGATCTAAAAAGCTCATAACTCGTTTTTTATTCTACTTAGAAATTTCGAACAGGTGCCATCTTCAGCAGAAAAATCAGAGCTTTCGATGGACATATAATGTAAATATGTGCAAGTATTTTTTCATCCCAATATTAGAGAATTTATACAAAAATTGTGTTTTATTGCCCCCCTAAGGGGGTTTTGCCCCCCATAACGGGACGAAAACTACCCTATGTGTTATTCTGATGCATAAGCTATATTATTGTAAAGTTTCATCAGAATCCGTTCAGTAGTTTTTGCGTGAAAGAGTAACAAACATCCATACATCCATCCATACATCCATACAGACAAACTTTCGCATATATAATATTAGTAAGATTAATTTGTTTTTCAACCTCTGCTCTTTTTAGCTTTTACTTCGTTTTAATTTCTGTAATCTTCATTCCTTTGTTTTTTATTTTATCTCGCCTCCTTTTTTGCCTTTCTGCAGCGGTCAATGCCATTTGCGCAATTTGTTTACGATTTAAATCTCGGACTCCCCGATATGAAACTTTTGTGTGCTGTTGAGTTAAAATGTTCGATTTAGGAGGAATTTATTTTTGAAATGTTTGCGAATAGGATAATGTATATTGTTTAAAATCTGTTTGAATACATAACCTATGCTCTATCTTTTGATTCTAATTACAGGAACTGCAATTGCAGGCACTGGGAAGTAAAATCCAGGAAAGATGAACTCCGTAAGTGAAACTACTTTTGTTTGAATTTTTTCGTTTAAAAACAGAACTGACGCCAAGGTACGCCAATGTTTTGGAATGTCTGCACCTCAGAAGGACGTGAGTCACGTCATGGGCATTTTACGGGAGAGAGGAAAAACTTTTTCTGGCTCATACAAAGGATGGGGCGTGCCCTCTTTTAACCCTGGTAAAAAATTGAAAAGGATTTTTTTGAAAAGAATGACATTCACATGGCTCGATATCAAATAGGCTTCCACATACAATGCACTAATGAGCGGAAAGTCGCAATTTTTCGACTCAGGTCAGCCTGGCTCTGGGGTGCAGACATTATCTTGAATGGAACGTGGGCTTCTTCAGAGCAGGAAAGAAAATGGCGTTAGAAAGTATTTTGAAATGAACCCTAAGTTTTATGTGTGGAGACTCGCTGAAGTGACACTTGCTGAAAATTAAATTCCAGTTTATCAACCTTTTTCTTCCTCCCTTACATTTTCAATTTGAACACAAACTCTTTGATTTCTTTTCTACGTCACATTCCACAGTTTTGTATGCAAACCAGGGATCACCAATATGTATCGGTTGATGACCATGATACAGTTGGTTCTCTGTTTAACGGCGCTCTATTTAACGACTTTCTCTATTTAACGACGGCTTTTCACGGTCCCGAATGGTCCACTGTAGTGTTAAAAGCATTCTATTTAACGACACTTTCTACTTAAGGACAATTTTTTGTGGTCCCTTGAAAGTCGTTAAACAGAGAGCCAACTGTATTTAATAGGATGATATGTATCCAATATTTATTTTGAAAATATCACGATATCTAATGTTTACGATAGTTGTTTTAGAAATATTTCTAAAAATTATGCAAGTGAAAATTCGATTTTACGATTCTCGAGGGACTGGGTTAAAAAAACCTAAAATACGGGAAATAAATGGCAGCAAATCTGTCGATGGGATTTGATGAAAAATCTTTAAATGCAGAAAAAACGTCAATTCGGAGGACGTAAAATCGGGCTTTCGATTGTATCGAAGTGATTCATTCATTATTAAAAATAGGAAAAAATGTAGAATGTATTTAGAATATGGTTTATTATATCATGTAATATTATGCAATAGTTTCAAGGCCACATTTTAAGGGCGGGTTTTTAGGGTTTGAACCTCTGAATTTTCAAAACTGTTTTAAAAATTTCTTTTCACCACATTTTTTGTTGAATGTTTAAATTATAACCTTTTGGAGAATCGTACAGCTCTCAAATCCTGTTTTATCTGCTGTATTTATTTTCACTGTAGTTACTACGAATATCATTTCTTTCAAAGCAATACAGTATTTTCCTCCAGTTTTTGAGTGCCTAAAACACATAAAACATCAAATTTTTTTCAATTTGAAAGTCTCAAAATTTAATATAACATATTTTAAAGATGTCAAAAAATATTAATATAAAGTTAAGGGGTGCGTATATTCGAATGTGTAGCATCTGTTCTTTTGAGTTAGAAAAAGACATAAAATATGTAGCAGGGGTAATGTTGTGTACCCATCATATTTTTTACCTTCTAAATTTAATAGCTACATCATCTTTTGCATTTATATCTTTTACGTACGTAAAGTGGCACCCCCTCATTTAAATAAAGTATTGTAACAAAAATCATCAAAGTACAGTAGGCGCCGCTTAATGTGAACACTTTGGGACAAATATAATTCGATAACAATAACCGACCGATAACAATAACCGAAAAGAATCCAGGAGACACAAAATAATGATTTTTTTCCAATTACGATGCATTTATTTTGGCAACCTCAAGTTAAAATCACAATGAGTCAAATGAACACAGTTTCAAATTATTAAATTAACAGAATGAAAACATCTGAATTATGAAAAGTTTAAGCTAAATTATGCAATTTTTAATCACATAGTAAATAGAGAAGTAAAACATGACCGTTTTCCCCGACATTCGTAAACCAGTTTCAAAGCACATTCAGCTCTTCTATCTTTTCCAGCGTGGTTTTGTTTGTTGTTTAAATTTTAATTTAACTTTGCTTTGTTTTCAATCTCGAGACAATTCTTTAATAGTTTACGAAGTAATGGCAACAATAGAGGTCCCTCCACCCACCAACCACTCATTTTCTCATTACAGTAATACACACGCACACACAAGTAGACAAAATTTTTGTATCATTCAACATTTGGCACGCACTGCTTTGTGATACAAAACAAATGCAGGATAAAATGTCAAAATGACGCGATGCTCCGGCAAAACATCGAAAACTATCGATGATTTAAAAAAAATTTGTTGCCATCTTCTGTTTGCTTACAAATAAAATGTTTGTAAGAAATTTAAACGAGGCCTTTACAATGAATTTTAACCATGGTTTTCAAAAAACTGTTCTGGAAAGGGACATTTCAAACCAATCTTTCCCATTAAGAAAAATATACAACTCTCAAATTTATGATTGAAAGCTAGTTAGTTATATAAGAGAGAAATTCTCGATTTGACTTGAGCGCACTTTTCTTCGTTTGTGAAATCTTTTTCTTCGAATAATTGAAAACTGCAGGTATACTTAAATTGTTCTTTCCGACCCAGAAAAGTTATTTTGTCCTTTTCAGTGCATCATGAAAAGTGCTTATGTTTTTGTAAAAATTCTGTTATTCTTACATGATACTTGAAAGCAAACTTTTTCCTGTAATATTATTCACAGTATGTCTGCCTGACTGTTTAATAGTCTTATCAGGCTGGAAATATTTAAACGGAGAAACCGAAGAGAAATGAATTCACCGAAGGTTTTTCACGATAATTATGATCATACGAGCTATTCTACTTTACAAAAAGCGAAATGTGAGGTGTTGCTTAGGGGAGGCAAATAGTTAAAAACAACCCAAAACTTGAGACTTTAATTCAATCTTTTTTTTTTTCTTGCCGTGTCAAGGCATTTGTATAGAGTATTAGATATAGTTTGTATATTGTGTCTTGCAGATGTGGGATTTAAAAAGTAAGAAAAATTATTTAAAATATAAAAAAGAAAATAAATAAATATAATAAGGTACCACAGTCAAATAATGGTTTCGCTTTAAAAAAAAAAAAAGCCAAATATCTGCTTTTGAATCTTTTCCCCTCAGTTGAGTGTGGTTGAAATTAGCCGAAAAAAGCCTGATAACAACCAAGCCTGGCAACCCTGAGCAAGTTTAAAATTTTATAGGGACACTCATTTTCATCTCAAGGGTTGCAAATCGTCTGTGCTATGCTAGTTTCTTTCAGGGCTTAACCTAAGCAAAGTCTGCATTATGAAATGATTTTTTTAATTTGCATTTTTACAGAAAAAACACTGATGTAGATGAATGAGAATAACTACAATTAAATCCGAAATTGCTGTATATATATATTGTTAAGAGTTCGTGCAGCTTCCAACTTTCTTGAAATGACTACACAGTTCTTGAGAAAACGCAGGAGATTTATTTACAACTATATACAAGAAATATCGTTAACAACTGCTAAATTAACCATAGCTATTTTAGGCAAACATCGATTAGCACCGTACACTCAACGGTCAACCACTTATTTACATCAAAATACGCAAAAATACAGCTGAAGGGCTTCACAAAACAGAGCTAATACATGTTCTCCAGCGCGCCTCTGACACGATTCACAAGCAAAAACTAAAACGAGACTGACTTCGAACTTGCCGCTTGAGTATTTATAAAACCCCGAAGAGAGCTCTCGAATGTTCCCGAAAATCGCAGACCGTTCTACGACCATCTCATATTTTCTTTTTATTCCATTCACAAGTTATATCATTCCGAAGTGAGGGGGCCGTGTACTTCCGCCGAATGTTATGGGGTGGTATGTACATCACAAAAAGCTATTTACGGGTTACGTTACTAAGATAATTTTAGATAAAAATAATGAAATAAAAGCCAAATTTAGCTAGATTACAACACATTAATCACAAAAATAATTACTATTTACAGAATTTGTTACAATATGTATATACACAACCACCCACAAGAACTGCTTGTTTAAATAAAAGCTATAATGAGGTTTAAAATAAAAATGAATCGCTCAATTATTTTAAGGTATTAAAAAAAAATTCTGTAATCAATTTATCCTTTAATGTTCATTATTAATACTTTATTCTTGTTATTCAATGCACCATAACTTATTACAGATCCTCTTGCCCTATTAGAAGCCCCTGGTCCTCTGACATAATCCATTCCATTCTAAAAAAAAGTTTTACTGTCAAAGATAATGACTAAAAACCCGTACATTTTTAAATGCCGAAGCATTTCAGTTTCTTTGGAGTGAAAACCTACTAAAAATATTTGATTCTGAGTAAATGCTGTAGCAACGATATCAATAATGTATAAAATCAGTTCATTGTATTGGCAATTTGTTTTGGAAGAAAAGAAAGTTTTGATATTTTTCCGAGTTTTGATATTTTTTTTTGTTTTTATCCGAGTGCAATGTACAACATTTTCTTCTTATTTTCTGACAATTTTTAAATGTTCCACTGGATTTTTTTTTGCTTTTTTTGTTTTTTTCGTTAGACAGATGGATTATGAGAGCGTGGTTGCTGGGCGAGTTTGGCGATAAACAATAGAGTTGCGGAACTATTTTTACATTTGAAAGATATTATTTGATGTCTTTTTTGTTTATTTGGCGAAATATTTTAAATTGAAATAAAAACCACTTCACTGGCTAAATAGAGTTTTAAAACGACTGTAAATCTAACTTAATGATTTGATGAAAAGTTTTAAATTCCAAACAAACTTTAATAGGTTTTTTTTTTTGAAAAGGTGTGTACGCATTTTATACAAAGAAAAATGATCGTTTTACATCAGAGGGGGAGGGAGCGTCAATTTTTTTTTTATTCAACGGACTTCCATTAAATTTTTATCACGGGCATCACTGTGCAGGTACTGCTAGTAATGTATAAAGTCAGTAATTTCCCATTCTAAGACTGACAGTGAGGTATTTTGTGAACCAGCACGTGATTCGCTACCCACCATCAAGATACACTTTTGGTTGAATACTTTTTTAGCGACAATTTTCCTCGTTCATTACTCACAGCTTCATTTTTACGGTACAAGGATCGACAGATACCTAGGGGCGCAACCAGAAAATATTTTTAGGGGAGGGGGGGGGGAATTTTTTTTTCACAGCACTCTATCAGCACTCTCTCTCTCTTTACATCAATACATATTTATTATTATTATTATATATGTGTACAAGTTATTATTATTTGCAAGGTTCAGTCATTAGTCAGGCAGACAAAGTTACTGATCTGGGGGTCTTAATAAGTCAGGATTTAAAGTTTAGCCAACAGTGCAGCTTTGCTAGTAACAAAGCCAATAATAAGATGCTTGGGTTTATCAATAGATCTATTTCAAATGAATCTAAAGAAGTTCTTCTGCCGTTATATAGAAGTTTGGTGAGACCTCATTTGGAGTATGCTGTTCAGTTTTGGTCTCCTTATCTTAACAAAGATATGAATGTATTGGAAAGGGCTCAAAGGGGGGCTACAAGGCTAATAAATGGACTTTCTCATTTGGACTACGATTCCAGGCTTAGAAGGCTTAAAATGTACAGTCTTGAGCAAAGAAGAGATCGCGGGGACGTGATTCAGTTGTTTAAATTTACTAAAATGGAAGATGTTACGGGGCCGAAGTTCAGCACTGAAAACAGGACGAGGGGTCACTGTTTTAAGCTATTTAAATCTCAGGTTAACATCTACGTTAGGAAAAATGATCATTTTAGCAGGGTAGTGGAGCCTGGGAACAGCTTACTGGAAGAGGTGGTCATGAGCAAGGGAGTAGATAGTTTTAAGAGGGCCATTGATCTTCACTGGGGATTGTAAACTGACTAGGACCAGTCTAGCTGGGCCGAGAGCCTGTTGCTGGTCGTCACTTTTGTATTTGTATTAATATTATTTAATAAAATTCCTTAAAATTGTGTAAGTTTTGCAATTTATTCAAAAACTGTTGCAAAAACATGAATTGTTCTTATGCCAGAATTGAAATCACGTTAAGTATAAACTTTAAAGTACTTGAAACAACAGTACGGCGGTAAGATGTTCAAATTAATAAATGGAAATCAATACTTGTTATTACTTCATTTATTATATTAATGAAATAAATCAAAATGCACACGAATTTTTATCACCAAAAGCTCTAAACTATTCACATTTTTAAGATCATTCTAGGAAAGAAAAAAAAGGAACACATTAAAATGGCATGAAATCATTTAAAAATACAACAAAATAGTCAATAAAATCACTTACACTTGATGAGTCCTAAATACCCACATTGCATATGTACACTTATAAAATTGTCTTATTGTCTACAATCCCTGCTTACTTCAGAACCACTTTGTTTTCTCAAAGCGCGTCCATCTTCGTTCGAATAAAAAAAAAAGATTATTTTTGATAATTGTTCAAATTTGCGTTCTGGGGGGGGGGAGGGCACAGGCCCTGTGCTCCCCCCCCTGGTTGTGCCCCTGCAGATACCTACTATAATTGGCTATACAAGAAGACAGATTTCATGCAGAACATGTAGAAGTTTTTGTGGGTTACATTTTGGTAAAAAGACAAATTTTGACAGACTCTAAAAAACAGTATTTTACTTGGATGTACATCAAAGTAAGCACATTCCAGTTTACACATCCCAGTGTTGCCAGATTTTCAAATCCAGATTCCCGCAATTCCCTTTCAACTTTTCCCCAAAAAGCGATGTTTTCTATCAAAATTCCTCAAATTAAAAAAAAGAAAAGAAATTCCACTAATATTTTCATAGAATGAATCGACTTCCTCTAATTTTTTTGTCTCTTGAAAAAAAAAAAAAATTCCAAAAATAGCCAAATTTTCTTATAAAATTCCCCCAACTTCTTTTTTTCTTCCCATTCTCGTTTTTTTTTTTTTTTTTGTCTTCTTTATCTTTCTTTATCTTTACTAATAATAAAGCTGAAAGTCTCTCTGTCTGGATATCGTCAGGATCTCTGTGACGTGCATAACGCCTAGACCGTTCGACCGATTTTCATGAAATTTGGCAAAGAATTAGTTTGAAGCATGGGGGTGTGCGCCTTTAAGCGATGTTTCCAAAATTCGATTTTATTCTTTTTCTATTCCAATTTTAAGAACATTTTCCCGAGCAAAATTTTCATAAGATGGACGAGTAAATTTTTAAGTTGTCATAACGTGAAACCGTAGCGTGAGCAAGCCAATTGGCGAGAAATTCATCATGCATTATTTGTAAACATACAGGGGAACCAAAAGACCTTTTAAACTTCGGGCAAAGCCGCGCGGGTGCCACTAGTCATAAATACAAGCGCCTGACCGAGAGATAAGAAATAACCAAATTTTTTTTTTCTACTCGCATTTACGTCTCTGCTTCTGTATGTACATTTAAACTATGATTTTTGTATATATTTATCCAAGAATCACACTTATTTTTACCGTATCAACTAGTTACTCACGCAGAACATTAATGCGATTTCCGTAGCATAATATTCCACATAATGCGAATTCCATAAAGTTGACCAGAGCAAAACCGACGCTGTTTGATACAAACAATGTAACTACTTCTTGACGGGAATTTAAACATGAAAAACAAATCTTTTTTCCCCAGGATTCCCCAAGAGAAAAAAAATTTCCCCAAAGAATTCCCCTCAAAAAACACATTTCCCCAGAATTTCCCCAGAGAGCACCAGATTTCCCCAAAATGGGGAAAATTCCCCCAATCTGGCAACACTGACACATCCTTCGACCAAGAAAGGGCAACTCTCTATTGCCGGGAGAGGAACCCAGGGTGAAGGAAAAGGAGGGTGGGACCGTGTCTTTGATCTTTCAGTTTCGCCGCTTAGTGGCTAAAGGAGGGGGGAAACGGCCGTGTCTGACGTCATCCTGGAAGCACTGACTTGCGTATTTCCATAGCTCAATACTGGTTTGCATCTTCAATTTTAATTTTTCTGCTCGCACTGTTTATCGCACGGGCTCCCCTTGCCCGTGCCCTGGGCATGACATTTCCAAGAACCAGGAGAATTTTTTATACTTCATTTAAATTATTTTTCAAAAACTATCCTAGTGTTTTGAAATAAATTCTTTAATTCTTAGTATTCCTTCCTATATTGTTTTCCCTTTTTCGTTCGGTGAGGGGGGGGGGGTGTAGTTTATAATGAATTTAAAACACAGAAGCAAAAATAACTAATGACGAAAATTAAGAGCAGCTGCAACATAGGTTTTGGTATAATTGGAAAAAAAGGGGTCAGACAGTGATAGGGGCGGACGGGCCCGCCGGCCGATGCGCCCTCAGTGTACCTTGGTTATTATTATTTTCTTTCTTGCACCCTCAAATTTGTGTGACTTCGTTTTTTTTTTTTTTTTTCATTCATTCTTTTTTTTTTATTTTTTTGCACCCCTTCAATCCTGAGCCTCTTTTTTTTTTCCTTGTTTCCTCAAACCTAAGCTCAGTTTTTCTTTCATCCCTTGAACCTGTGTACCTTCGGTTTATTTATTTTATTTTACTTAATTTTTTACGGACTAAAACCTGTGCGCTTTAGGGGTGTTCCCCCCCCTTAAACCTGCGGACTTTCGAGGGGTTTTTTTTTTTTTTTTTTTTTTTTTTGAAACCTTTGGGAGTCAAGGTTGTTCTATCTTGGGGAATCCTGTCCGCCCCTGAATAGTTATGGATTTCAGAGTGGTTTTTTAAAAATTACCTTTGAATTCGAAATGTTATGCACTTTTTTGTTATTTCATAATCAATGATGTTTATTGAATGAAATTATTTAAGAATGTAAATTAATTGGAGATTAATAAAAAATATGCATATATTTGATGACTTGTGCATCTTTTCATTTCAATTCGGAGTGTGCTGTTTGAATATCTCTTTGAAATATAGTATGAGTTCTCAAAAATGTTTCATAGGATAATAAATCTCTTAATACAGCAGTTAAATATTGGAACAATGAGTGGTTTAAATGTCAAAGAATCAATATTTTTCCATTTTTAGTTGTTTTATCTATTTTGCAAATTTAAATATTTCATGGATTAATTTCTAGCAACATCTTAAACTGTTAAAAAACAAACGAACGAACAAAAAATCCTTGGATGATGAACTTCAACGAATCGTTATGTGGTGTCATTTTCGGAGAATACATATTTTTATCATCTAGAGTTGTACATATATTCTACAAATGCAAACATTTCAGTATATGTATTCATTATAGTTTATTTCATTTATTTGTTCCATAATCATCAGTAATTACGTAGCTGATTATAATTTGAATTTTTATCATTGATAACCAGTTAAAAAGTCACAACAATAGTTCTTGGAAATATCTGTTTAAAGTAAAGGTAGTTGTTTTAAAAAATGTTTCAATTGAATAATATTCCTTTGTGGGGTTATTAATAAAACGTTATGTGCCAACCTGTTGTGTCAGTTTCGTATAACGCATATTTTTCCATCTAGAGTTGCGCATATATTCTACAAATGCAATTTTTTTGCAGTATATGTATTTATTATAGCTTATTTCATTTATTTGAATCATAAACATCAGTAATTACATAGTTGATCATACTTTGAATGTTCATTAGTGGTACCCATTTGAAAAGTCACAGCCAATAGTTCTTGGAAATATCAGTTTAAAGTAAAGGTTTGATCTTAAAAATATTTCATAGGATAATTTTTTTGGGGGGTTATTAAAGAAACGTTATGTACCAACCAGCTTCTGATATTCCGTACATTTTCCTCTATAGTTATTTTAATATTCTGCAAAAATAATATTTTAATATATGTATTTATTGTAGTCATTTATGTACACAGCTATTTGCATTTTGAATCAACATAGTAGTTACAAAATCTTTCCATTATACACGATTAACAGTACTTGGGAAATATCTGCTTGTAATAACAGTAATTGCTTTAAAAATGCTTCATGAGGTATTTAATTTCTTTCATAAAAGACGTATAAGTGAAGTATTACCATGTGGTAATCAGTTTCTGAGTATTTGTATTTTTCCCTCTATGTTGTTGTATATATTTTATAAATGTAAATATATAACTATTTTGAACTAATATAGTTACTATATATTATTAAATTCAATCATTATTCATTGAAAAATTCGTTTTTTACTTCTCAGAATTAATATTAATTTATTATATTATTAATATTAATAATGATTCTTTCTCTCTTCTACAATTTTTTGAAGGTAAACTTTAAAGTAAATGAATAACAGTAATTTCTCTTCCAAATCAGGAAAAGATTTTTTGTAGCAGTTTACGAATTTAATGACTCTCATAGATTACCATTTTCTTCAAATAAAATTATTTTAAGTTGTATTCAAACTTGGTTTAGTTTCATAATAATTATCGTTTGACATCACTCATGATCAAGTTTCGTTCTTCCATTTTATTCGAATTCAAAATAATTCTCGTAAAATATGGGTGAGACACTAGTATCAAAGAAGGTAAATTAAGACACGAAGACTTAATTTTTTTTTTTTTCCGAATTATGCTTTTACGTCCAAAAATAGGAGCGAAGCAATGCGATTTCCTATTGAAATCGTCTTAAAGTGCTCCGCGAGTGCTTCCGGAGCTACGTCACCAATTTCATACCCCCACAACCTGTTTCGGGAGATGGTCCAACCCTAGTCTCCTCTTCTAAAGACCCTGAGAGGAACCGTCCTTTTCCGACTACCTCTTCGACTGGGGTTTGATTTGTGAGCCACGTTGTCTGTCCTAAGAGCTCTCTTTTTTCCAGGGAGATGGCCGTGGAGCGAATCGCCAGCTGCCGTCAACGTCGAAACGGCAATCCGAAGATTCGGAGAAAGAACCTCCCAGGTAAATATCTGCCGATGAATCCTCAGAAAGTATCGGGTGAGTGCAAAAGTTCGTGCGGAGTTTGTGAACGAAAGTCATACAGTGATTAGGCAAGTAAAACTCTTTATTCGATCGATGATATATTCTCCATCGTTGTCTATAATCTTCTTCCAACGTTCTGGCAGCATACGGATGCCTCGATCATAAAAACGGCGTGGTTTAGATTGGAAGAACGAAGACACGACGTTTTGTAAGGCATTCAAAGAGTCAAGTTTTTTTCCATTTAAATGATTTTGCAATGACCGGAATAAGTGATAATCCGATGGTGCGATATCAGGAGAATACGGTGGATGAGTTAGGACATCCCATTTCAGGCTGTTCAGTTTGCGTAGCGTCTGTCTTGAAACGTGTGGTCTAGCGTTATCTTGTTGAAAGACTACGCCTTTGCGATTTGACAAACTCGGACGTTTCTGTTTGATTTCTCGGTTCAGATTAGTTAATTGGCGACAGTACTTGTCCGAATCGATCGTTTGGTTGGCGGGGAGAAACTCAAAATAAATTATACTCTTGCAATCCCACCAAACACAGAGCATCACCTTCATCGGGTGCAAACTGGCCTTTGCCATTGCGTCACCATGTTCACCTGCCTGTTTCCATGTTCATTTTCGCTGAACGTTGTTGTACAGGTCCCATTTTTCATCGCCCGTCACTAATAGATCCAAAAACGACTCATTTTGAGCCGCCCGAGTAAAGATACGGCAGCAGAAATTCGGTGGATTTTGTTGCTCTAGGTCAACAAATACGGCACCCATCTATCGAGCTTTAAATCAAATCCGATTTTTTTTAAACGCCGAAAAGCGGTTTATCGGTCAACGTTAAGTGCTGTAGCAACTTCCTCTGTTGAAATTCGCGGAGTATTCTGAACTACAGAACGCAAAACGTCGTCATCGATGTCGGAAGGTCGACCTGAGCGTGGCTCGTCTTCCAGCTTAAAATCTCCGCAACGAAATTTTGCGAACCATTTTTCCACAGTTCGTTTAGCTGGTGCTTGATCTTGATAAACGTCTGGAATGTTTTTTACGGCTGCTGCAACGTTCATTCCCTTCCGAAACTCGTAAAGCATGACATGCCGTAAATGCACTTTATCAACACTCATTTTAAAAGTAATCTTTCTCGAAGCAGTTTGTACCTGCACAAATTATTTCGATTGGAATGAAAGCTGCACATGTCACCTTTCCAACGATCTGACTTACGTAGGTAGTGGTATTAATGACAACACGTTACGCCCGTTCTAACGCCATCTATTGCAACTCCGCACGAACTTTTGCACTCACCCAATAGTTTTTAATATTTCGATATTTAACAGCATTTCTGAACTGTTTTCTTCTTATTTTAATCGGCATTACTATATATTACAGTAATTTAAGTTTCATAAACAATCGGCCAATAGCCTTTTTTAGCGATCCAGAAAACCTGGAAATTCAGATATCTCGAGGATAGCGATGGTCCCAAACTTCCCGGATAATTGGTTTTCTACTGTATATCCGATATTTATTTTGAAAATATAATGATATTTTGACATTTTCTATATTTTTCCAAATACAACATTTTCAATAAAAAAAAGTACGTAAATCATATTAATATTGTTCATTTTTCTTAAAAATAACCAAAAAGTAATGTCCTATATTTTATGATGTATTTATACATCATTAATATAGCAAAGTAATATAATAATTCCTTTTTTACTTGTATTTTATATTCATAAAATTATTAGTAATGTAATAATTTTAATTCATAGTAAAATTGCCTAATTAAATATTAAACATTGCTCAGAAAAAAAGAAAATGTCTAAACACTGTGCACCGACTAATGCATCTTATTATTTCTGAATCATATACAACTGTAAAAGTAGCTAATAGAAGATGTTAAATGAACTCCATTAAAATGGCTGGAAATGTAAAATGAAATATTAGACATAAATAATGAAAGAAACCTTAATTTTAAGTCTACATATTGTAATAATAATATAAGAAACTATCAAGTGATTTGACGATGCATTTACTATTTTGAAGACTTGAGTTTGTTTCGGTTGAAAATTTCGGATATAATATCAAAATGATAGATATCAAACTGTCGGATATTTTCAAAAAATATATTTTCGAACCCTGATCTTAGTTAAGTCCCACACATTGGGATTTTAAATTTTATTTTAATTCATTGATTTTATTAAATTTATTTATTGATTGATTTTTAAATTGTTTATTTTATTTTCTTATCTGTTTATATTTTATTTCATTAATTTATTTAGGTTTTGTGTGTGTATGTCATTGACATAGCTCATAACTTTTCTAATAAAATAATGATAATAATAAAGTAATTAAAAATAGATACTCAAGAAAACAATCTGTTTTTAAAAAATAAATAAAATTAAAGCGATAGCTAAAAATGAAAAAAGGAAAGAGCGTTGAGATTTTTTTTTTGGGGGGGGGGGGGGGATTTCTGCCGTTAAACTTCGGGGAGATCGGCACCCTTGTGAAAGTAACTAGTTCAATGTTATTTTTTTCTGCTTGAATTTTAAGGGATTATTAGCACTATTGTTTGTAGAAACGCATCAGTATTTCTGTGTTCTAATTGAGCACACACATTTTATTTGTATTACTATGAAGCATAAATTTTGAGGTTGTTTGTCCCTTTAAAAAATACCCATGTATCGGTATTTTACGATCACTAATCACAGTTCTCAAAAATCAGCATAATCTTCAATGAAGTCAACTCTATTTGCGATTTAATGAAAACTGACAAATGTGACAGTCTTTTTAGTGTAAGGACTCCCCCCCCCCTCCTCCCCTGAAACAGAATCCTGGCTCTGATCTCACATTACTTGTTTGCGAAACCCCCTGTGAGGGGCTGGAAATCAACCCTTCAGCTGAGCGTTTTCTTTCTTTCTTTTTTTTCTTCAGAAATTCACATTTAACCTAGAAAGCAGTGTTGCCAGATTGGGGGTAATTTCCCCATTTTGGGGAAATCTGGTGCTCTCTGGAGAAATTTTGGGAAAATGGGTTTTGAGGGGAATTTTTTGGGGAAAATTTTTTTTCTTGACGAAAACCTGGGGGGGGGGGGGGAAACCTCGGGAAAAAAATAATTGTGATTAAATTTGCGTCTTGACATCTGGTAGTTACATTGTTTGTATCAAACAGTGTTGGTTTAGCTTTGCTCCACTTTTTGGAGAGCATTTCGTATTAAGTGGAATAGTATGCTACGGAATTTGCATTATTAGTTTTGCGTGAGTTATTAGTTGATAAGTGAAACAGGCAAAAATAAGTGTGATGAAGAATGTTCTTGGATAAATATATACAAAAATCATAGTTTAAATGTACATACAGAAGCAGAGTAGTAAATGCAAGTAGAAAAAAAAACATTTGGCTATTTCTTATACTTTGGTCAGGCGCTTGTATTTATGACTAGTGGCACCCACATGGCTTTGCCCGTAGTAGAAAATTCAAAGGTGTTTTGGTTCCCCTGTATGTTTACAAATAATGCACGATGAAATTCTCGCCGATCGGCTTGCCCACGTTACGGTTCCACATTATGATAACTTGGTCATTTAGTGGTCCATTTTTAGGTCACAACCTTTTCATAGTATTAAACTCATTTTTAGCTGTTTTTCGCCAAATAGCATTTACGCAGTGTAGCATCAGTTTTGGGGGATGATAATTTCCTGAATTGTACACAGTACAAAGCCTATTGAGCTGAGATACAATGGCATTTTCCCTACCTCTTAGCCCTTCCCCCCCCCAAAAAAAAAGTTTGAAATAATAGTAAACGACTGTTGAACCTTTCTAACAACCATTTATATTGCTCTAATTTTCTTAACAAAAAGTAGAATGTGCCTTTGAAAGATCCGAAACACAATGCTAATAAAAAAATTTTTTCACAAAAATAGATTATTGATACAGTACTTTCACAAGAATAGGTAGTGAGAAAAAAATCCTGGATTTGCCCCTGGATGTTGTCTCTACAGTGGCCGCCGCGTACATGAGTCCCGTTTGCTCCAAACAGTTTTGATTGCATAAAGCGGCCGATTCGATAAAGCTGGATTTGTTCTGTTTTTGACGATTTGATTCCTTAAACAGGGTGTCTATCCATGTGGAAAACATGGAAATGTCAGGGAATTATTTGTACTGGAAATGTCAGGGAAATTCACTTCTGTATGTAGAAAACCTGGAATTTTTTAAAAAATTATAACCAGTTTCGAAGGATTTGTTTTCCTTTTTTAAGTTTAGTAAAATTAATTTATTCAGAAATTCATGCAACTTGAAATAACTAAAAAATATGCATATAATGAGATGTATTTGATGCTTAACAATTTAATGGAGCAATTTCTTACAAAAATCTCAAAGTTTCTCCGAAAACGAAAGCTTAAAAGTTTCCCGAGAAACAAAGTCTGTTTTAAGGATGTAATTGAAATTTACATTAAACAGTGATATAAACGTAAGATGTATAAAATGTGACGTAAGCGCAGTCAACCCTTAAAAAAATAGCGAAAATAGGTTAACTAACCTTTAAAATATCACATGGAAGAATTTTGTTTGGGGCATGGAAAACCTGGAAAAGTGAGGGAAGTTTAAAAAACAATTTTTGGGTTTCCACCCTGATTAAAGCGGTTGATTCAATTAACTGGTTATACAACTGACCGGCGTCCACTGTACATGCCAAAATGTAAAATGTAAGTACAGTCGGACCTCCATATATCCAAGTAGCAAATTGCCGAAAAAAAATCGATATATAGAAATAACGACTTATAGAAACAACCTTATTTTATCGTACAAATCTCCTAAAACACTAAGATTAAAGCTAATTTTCATGTTATGGACCCAATTTTCTAATTTATAAGAGCATCGGATTAAACGAAAGTTAATAATTAAAACATTAACAAAAATTACATTCGGGATACATCGGGAGCCAATATGGCCCCTTTCGTCCTTCTAGGTACAAGGTTCAATAATTACACTTCTAGTCAGTGGCGCAGCAAAGCGAGAGGAGAGGAGGTTTGGGGTGAAAACACCCTCACCTATTGCTTTTAACATAAATGCAAATTCTTGTGCCGTAGTTTATGCATATGAAAGGGTTGTTTTGATCAAAGAAAATCCTTTCTAAAGGTGTTTTTGATCAAAAAACGCCTTTCAGAAACAATTTTTGATTAAAAAAAAATAAACCTCCAGAATGTATTTTTTAGTCAAAAAACCCTTCCAGAAGGTATTTTTGTTTTAAAAAAAAAAACCCTCCGGAAGGTATTTTTGATCAAAAAATCTCCTCCAAAACTTTCTGGCTGCGCCAATGGGCTAAGACCAAATGATTAAATAAGCAATCAAATACGGTCATATTATAGAAAGTTCCTTTCCTTTCAGTTAATGATTATTCGATTCATTGAATAACAATCTGTGCACGAGGTCGACGGGCCCCCCTCGTCCTTCTAGTGTCGAAGGTCTGAACGAAACCTTTCTGTTCTACCTCGGGGCCTCTTTTTTTTTGGAATTTTCTAATTTTCTCAACCATACAACTTCAAAAATTTGCTTTTGTATCAAAAAAGAAAGTGAGCGAGCTGAATTCAATCCTTTCTAAAAACAACCATTTTGTCTTTAGGAAAAGAGTGGAAGCTTGTCACGACGCATCTGGGGAAATGAAACTCCACCGCGCCGTCGAATGCTGTGACCGGTGCGCAACTCTCGCAATCTCAACGGCCGAACCGAAAGACCTCGGCATGCGAGGTGAGGGAGGGCGGACCGCCTTGCATGCGGCCGTCGTTTGGAGATCTGCAGAAGTTGTGAAAATGTTGCTGGCAGCTTGGTCCAGCAGCCACCTCGGAGCCACACACCCTCTTCTCGAGATACAGGACAATGATGGGGACACCGCCTTACATGTGGCTGTTAATGGTGGGCGCCTCGAAGTGGTCGAAATGTTGCTCGCAGCTCGCACTGACATTAATCCCAGAGACGCCAACGGACGAAAGCCCCTCGTAGACATACAGAACAAGAAGGGGAGGACGGCCTTGCACGAGGCGGCACGTGACTTTGGTGGAGCGGAGATGGTGGCAGTGCTGCTGGCTGCAGGGGCTAATGCGCATCTTCAGGACAAGTGGGGCCAGACTGCGCTTCACGTCGCCATCAGCTGTCGCAAGGAGCAGATTGCAGAAGTCATCTGCGATGCCGATGATAGAAACGTTCTTCGGGATCACCGTGGTCGGACCGTGTTGCATTTTGCTGCACAACGTGGAATGCAAACTATTGTGAGAAAACTTCTGTCTTCGGGGCCTCTTCGGAAAATTCCTCGTTCGGGAAAGGAATCGACTTCGAATGCGGCGGAAGGGGAAGGAATTGCTCTTTCGGCGAGCAAGCAGGACCTGGTCGACGTACGGGACAACGACGGAAAGACTGCCCTACACATGGCTGCAATACGTGGCTACACAGAGATAGTTGAACTGCTGCTCGCAGCAGGGACAGATCCCCTTCTTCAGACTAAAGAAGGCAAAACGGCGCTCCACGTGGCTATCGATTGTCACCGGGAGGACATTGCGGAACTCTTATGTGGCGCCGAGGATGGAAACCACCTGCAAGATAAATACGGAAGGACCGTCTTGCATTACGCTGCGAGTAGAAAATACAAAGCTGCTGTGAGAATCCTGCTGTTTAACGGCAAGCATCCTCACACGATGGATAAGCGAGGAAGTTCTCCTCTGCAGTTGGCCTTCGTAGACAACGGGGACAATAGCGTGGCTGAGATGATCATTTCTTTTATTGCCTGGAAGGACATTTCGGTGGAATGGAAGGGTTGGAAGCCCCGTAGAGTCGAGATCTGCAAGAAGCGAATGGAAGAATGTGTTTCTGAGATCCGGCGAATGAAAGAGACGAAAGTGCTCCGTCGCAATATCACCTATTACGATGTTGCGGCGAGGCACGTGGGGAAGGTGGCCGACTATCTGGAGAGCCGGGAGTTCCGGGATGCGTTGCTGGGGGGTGGTTTTGCGCGGGACTTCCCCAATTATGCAGACTTCATCGACTTCAAAGTGAAGAAGGCTGAAAGGAGGAGAATCTTGAGGGCTCCCTGCCTGAAATGCTTCGAGACGTTGTTCGGGAGTCTCCCTCCTTTGCCGGGAATGATCCTGTACGACATATTAGCCTATTTGAGTGAACGAGATATGCAGAACGTCCTCGCAGCTTTTAACTGTGATGTGCCTGACCGGAGGGCTTTTGAAGCTAGTGGAGCTGTCCTCTCATAGCTTTGATTATGGTTTGGTCGCTTTAAATACGAAACGGAGTTATTTTCATTCTGAAACAAAATAATTGTTTTCCTTAATCCTTAAGACTATCATTTGTTTTATTGTTGATGTCTTTAATTTGAAACAGTATGAACCTGTTATTATTTACTCTACCCCTTCTAATGTTCTGTAATCATAGTACTAACTAAAAAAAGAGATTTAATCAAACAGTATAAATTTGACTTATAGATGAGCGTTTCAAGGACGCCTTAGATATTCTCAGCTAAATTTTATCGTTGGAAGATTAAAGTTAAATTTTGTAAAAACAAAACCGTTGCATGCCAAATAAATATTTTTTCCATATTTGCAAAAAGTGGCAGGGACAGTTTTTAGTGTACTCCCTTCTCCCACCCTCTGGCAGAAACAACCATCCCTATTAAGTCCATAAAAGGGCTGTCCATAGGTTGTGCTGCATTTATTCCTACAAATTTGGCCCCCTGCCCCCTTTTGTCTCAAAGTGTCACAATTCTTGCTCTTGTCACAAAGCTCATGTTTTATTAGCTGAATGCCATAACTACTGCAGGCCACAAATAAAACAAATGTTTGTTTTTGTATCTGTTTCTATCTGTCAAACCGAATTTCTCAAGAAATTGACACAGGAAACGAAAAAAAAGTCTAACCAATATGCGGGAGTTTGAATGTTAATTGAAAAATCTAAGTCTTGATTCTCAATTGCATAGTTTTGTAAAAATAGATTGTTTGTGCACAAGTGTTTTGTGTATTCCATTGATTTTACACACATTCTTTTTCGATAGCAGAATCTGGTTCCTCTTTTTTTTTTTCCGTAAAATTTTGGTTTGCATTTAATCCCCTATTCCTAATACTCATAAGTGTCAATAAGTTTTCTTAATTTCGTTAGTGTTTGTACTTTTTCTTGTTTTTTTTTTTTTTTTTTTTTTGTAAAACATAATTTTATTTTTGTAAATATTATTTATTTCCTCTTTTTGGTGTCATTTTCGTCATCTAGCTAGGGTTAGAGAAGATGATATTTCTGCAAATGCCTTTTAATAATTATAGTCAGGGCCCGACTAAGGCTTTTGAGGATACTGGGCACGAACTTCATTCGATGACCCCCCCCCCCCCCACCCTTACTTATACAAACTTTCAATAAAATATTTTGATACTTCACGCTAAATGGGGGAATGTTTGCTTCAACGAAAGTATTATAATATACGTATGTTGTTGTCGAACTTTCGCCTGGTAACAATAAGACATAAATATCAATAATATCTCTGAAAAACATTTAAAATGCAATAAAATATGGCATAATGTTAGGGTAGCCCTACCCCTCCCCCCCCCCCGAAAAAAGAGAAAATTACCCTCCTTTTATGTGGGCATCCTGGTTAAGCCTGGAGTGGTTTCGGGATTTGTGAATTTTAAGTTGATTTTTTTTTTGCTGGACTTAATATTTGGCTTCGCTATGGTGCAATTTGAATTCGTTCCATTTTTAAAAACTTTGGCTTCAGATTTGGCGCCTCCCCCCCCCCCATTATTGGTGCCCTGGGCCCATGGCCCATGCTTTAATCTGACCCTGGTTATAGTATACTAAATAGAAGCATTGTGCAACCAACTAAAACTCTTCCCCATGAATTTTCTGGTCAAACAGTTTCCATATGATCTCATAATTGCGGAAAGATATAGCAAAGATAAATTGTTTCTGTCATCCTGTTAAAAATAAAGTCGGTTGAGAATGGTGGAAATCCAAGAATACAGCCTTCTAAAAATAGACTATAGAGTTCTCTACAAAAGAAATTGTAATGGTGAGTTGCGATTTTTCTGTTTTATTTTTTCGTTTCAGATGGTAAAAAAAAAAAAAAAAAATCCAAAACAAGTGCAGCAAGCTGTGCACTGTTTTTCAAAGTTATTTACTGTCCAAATAAATAACGTCAGAAAACGGTGATGTCACATTTTTTGTTACCCTAACCCTCAAAGGGTGACATTATTTGTGAGGGAACCCTCCTAACTGAGCATTTCAGTTTACTTTTTTTATTTTTTATCCGTGTTATAACTCATGTATTTAGAATCGGCATGTCAAGGCCAAATATCTTTTCCACAATAAAAGTTAGGGGCAAAAAAGCAAAAGAACATCAACTATGGGCAAGTGCACCTGTCTTCAGGTGTGTTTGACAGTAATCCTAAACTTAAGAGATTTTATGTGTAACTTCGGATCGTTTGGTTCATAACTGGTTGTAAAAGTTTTTCCACTCAAAATATAGAAAACGTGGTTCAAAATAAAATACTTAGAGGGGGAAAAAAAGCATTCCATAAACCCTATCTTTATGAAAATAAAACTTTAAAAATCAAGAACTCACAAATGTTTGGGCTGAAGAGTAATTATAATCAATATTAAAAAAGCATAATTTTGCATATTATGGTAAACATGAGTTTCAGGGTTACAAGGAAAAATCAGTTGAGGACCCTCTTGGTATCTCTCAAATCTTCTTCACATCAATTAATTTATGTTTTTGCTCTAAAAACGGAGCTCCTTAACATATTTATAATATTTCACGAAAATGATGTGCTTTTTATATGTCGTTGTTTACCTTTAACTTGTACTAATAAAATAACTTTTGCATTGAGTTTGAAGTTAGTTTTTATGTCATTTTAAGCATTACACTTTCAATAACAATAAACAGAATTCTGCAGAGCCCAACTATGGTTTTTGAAGACACTGGACACGAAATTTATTAGATGTCCCCTCCCCCCCTTGATACTCATAATCTCCTCTTATACTTATAATAAAGCAATAAAATATTTGGATACTTGCGTATTAATAAACAATGCTAAATCTGGGTGGAACCTTATCTGTACTAATATTATAAAGAGAGAGGGCGGATTTTTGTGTGTTTATATGCTCGAGGTAATCTCCGGAGCCACTGCACCTAATTGAAAAATTCCTTCACTATGTGAAAGGTGCCTTCGTACTGAGTGACATAGGCTATAATTCGAAAAAATCCGATAAATAGTTCTTTTTTTATTCCAATTAAGGCCCAAATTTCACAAATTCCCGAACAAGGAGTGAAAAATTACTTGTTGCGGAACTATTTTTGCATTTGAAAGATATTATTTGATGTCTTTTTTTTTAATTGTTTATTTGGCGAAATATTTTAAATTGCAGTAAAAACCTCTTCACTCGCTAAATAGAGTTTTAAAACAACTGTAAATCTAATTTAGTGATTTGACGAAAAGTTTTAAATTCCAAAGAAACTTTAATAGTTTTTTTTTTTTTTTTTTGAAATGGTGTGTATGCATTTTATGCAAAGAAAAATGATTATTTCAGATCAGAGGGTGAGGGGGCGTCAATTTTTTTTAATTCATCGAACTTCCATTAAATTTTTAGCAAGGGCATCGCTGTGCGGGTACTTCTAGTGTTACAATAAACGTACATTATAAAAAGTAGAAGTGATATAGTATGTACGATAATCAAATATTACAATGTAACATTTCGTCAAAATTTCCCATCAACCTGATTTAAATCAGTTGAATTTTTTAAATCATTGAGTTAAAACATGATGTTTAAAATTTAAAATTTTTTAAGTTCAGGAGAATTAATTTGAAAGTCAGAGTATTTTTATCAGAAGAAATCATAAACAAACAAATATTATTTTTTTAACAATTTCACGAAAAGAAGAAAGAATGATTCGCACACACATATTGTTGTTAAATGAAGTGAATTGAAACTGAACAGAAATAAAAAAAAAAAACATTATAGCAATGAGATAAAAAAGAAAAGAACTAGCAAACGATATATGCAACAAGATGCTAAATGAAACTAAGCATAATAAATAGGATTGGATATTTCTCTGTTTGCAGTTGAGCTATTTAATTACTCATTTAAAAATAAACGTAACATAATGTCTGCTTTTCAGTCTTTGATGAAATTCATCTTAGACGTAAATTCATCAAAGAACGTTCACTATTTTCTATTCATTTTGTCCTATTTAAAATTATTTTTTTTTTCCTCAAATAATAGCTCTTACATATGCAAAGTTTATTTCATGTGAATGCTCAATGTAGTTATTCAATATATACCAAATGAAAAATAATGTATAATGCCTTATTTTTTTCTCTTTGAATAACTTTATTATTTCTGACAACTTGTGGCGATTAGAATTTTATCACATTTATGCATTATCCAATTTAAGAATCGTAGCAATCATCAACGCAATTCATTGTCCTTAAAAAAAAATAATAATAAATATAGCGCTATCTAATGCAAATAATCAAGTATATAAGACAAAATTATATTTTTCCTTTTTTTTTCAGCGTAAACAATAGTTTTAACCTATTTAGTATTTTTTAAAAAGCATTGATATTGTTTTAAGGAATAAAGCGTTAAAAAAAGAAATCTCCAAATTGTGTCAGAAAAATATTTTATTTGACTACTTGTATAGTTGTTCGCTAGATGGCAGCACGAACGATAAATTTCGAAGTCTGGACTAAAATCGAGCGTTGCATCGAAGTAGAACGTAGTCTCTTGAAAGCGAAGAAGTACGAATTCAGATTTCCAAAGGTACGATTTTTTTAATGCTCTCTAATGACTCTATTTTTTGTTTTGTTTGTATTCCATGATGCTGGAATTGTTGGGACAAAGTTCATTCATTATTCCCGTGCCTTTCTTGAAGGGCCGACGAGAGGCTATGTCAACCGAATCGGAAAGTAGGGACACGGCTGATGAGGGGGGCCCGATCTGGGATCGGAATAGTATAAATTTTATAAATTTAAATGGTAGAAGGGGGACCAAAACTGACATGGGGCCCATCGTAGCACTCGACGGCCCTGCTTTCGTGTCCCGTTCAGTAGAAGTGTGTGTTACTTTTTTTTTTCTTTTTTGACCTCAATAACCATCCCGAATCTAATGCTGCTAAATTTGAGAAGGCCATAAATTTCTCACAGATTATTCCTAATCCCCCCTCCCCTCAAATAACAAATGTTTAAACGAGTGATTGTTTTTAACTGCTGTAATGTAAGTTATCGTTTACAGAGGGTTTGGTCCTTATTCAGGCAGAAAATGTTCTTGATCCTGGTATCTTAATAAATCAGGATTTCAAGTTTAGTCAACAGTGCAGCATTGCAAGTAACAAAACCAACAGAATGCTTGAGTTTATCAATAGATCTATTTCAAATAAATCTCACAAGGTTCTTCTGCCGTTATATAGGAGTTTAGTAAGACCTCATTTGGAGTATGCAGTTCAGTTTTGGTCTCCTAATCTCAGGAAAGATATTTCTGTGTTGGAAAGGGTTCAAAGAAGGGTTACTAGACTAGTAAGAGGACTTTCATATTTAGACTATGATAACAGACTTAATAGCCTGGAGCAAAGGAGAGCCAGAGGGGACATGATTCAGTTGTTTAAGTTTATCAAAATGATAAAAAATGTTAACGGGTTAAATTTTCTCACGGAAAGAAAGACAAGGAGACTCCGTATTAAGCTATCCAAAACTCAGGCTAACCTGGAAATGAGGAAAAATTACTTCTTTAGTAGGGTCGTGGGCACTCGGAACAGCTTACCGGAAGAGGCGGTAAATGATCAAGGGGATCAATAGCTTTAAGAACATTGATCTTCATTTGGGACTTATAAACTGACTAGGATCAGCTTAGCTGGGCCCAGAGCCTGTTGCTGGTAGTCACATTTGTATTGCATTGTATTTGTACCGCTTAACGAAAAAGACGAATGACGGAATGGTTCCTTCAATAGCAAAACATATCGGCGCAAGTTTACATTTCTTTCCATGATAGAAAGAAATTTATTAAAATGAAATCAAGTGGTCAAAAATAAAGCTACAGGAAAACGCATATCTTTAACGCTACAAACACTGAATATGGAAGCCGAACTCGCAGATATACGTGACGAACCTAACCGGTCGACCGGTAACTTACCTCAGCGTTTTATGATCAACCGGTTACCATTCTAGGTTGTTGATTGGTTGAATGAAGCACG